>NC_087214.1:50083711-50085190 GCF_015104395.2 Macrobrachium nipponense
TATATATATATATATATATATATATATAATATATATATATATATATATATATATATATATATATATATATATATATATATATACATATACATGTATTATATAGATGAGAAACATCTTTTCTTGTGTGTCTGCTCATTCCAAGTGAATGTCTACACCAGTGAAACGATCAATATGAAATTTGAACAGAGGTTAAGATAACATAGGCTTCGAACACAGGCTAATTAGATTTTCTTAAAAACATATCTAACACCCTAAAAAGAAATTGCTTCTCTCCCCCCCAAAACATTCGAAGCTTAATAAGTGTGAATATATATATATATATATATATATATATATATATTATATATCTATATATATATATATATATATATATATATATATGTATATATATATAGATATATATATATATATATATATATATATATATATATATATATATATATATTATATATATATATATATACATAGATATATATATATATATATATATATATATAGTATATATATATATATATATATGTGTGTGTGTGTGTGTGTGTGTGTGTGTATGTGTTGTGCAAGTGATCTAAAGAAATTACATATCTCGTCAAAATAGCTTGAATACTCGTTAATTATTTTTTATTGTTATTTTTCATTCTATTTTTCTGATATAATCAACGGTAGTTGAAATGATAACATTTCTAACTTCTGTTTAGTTACTCGCCCGTCGAAGACATTTATTTTCTCATCTTCACAATCGTCTTGATTGCCATGATCTTTGAAGCCGTCGACGCCTCCAGAAGCCTCCAATCCAATGGGGCTTCAATGACTCCAAGTGCTTCCGAAGGCTCCGTGAGGAGTCTATTGAAGAATGAAGATCGTGTTGGAGCCGAAATAACGATTCTTTGGAATTCCAAAGTTCAGTGGCTTTTTGTCTTTCTAGCATTTTTAAACAGGTTGCAAGAAGGGTATATAACAAATAACCATGTTTGCACTTAGTAAGTTAACTTGTTTGTGAACAACTTATTGCTCTGATCCGTCCTGGATCAGTGTTATCTTTGTAAATGGAAATATTATCCAAAACCTTGGATACTTTTTTATGGTAAAAATGCGATAGGTCTTATTCTGGGCAGCAGCCTTCTTGGACATGTACATACAAAGTACTTGGAGGAAAGGAAGTCTCACCAAGTGCTCGAGATGACGTTTTCTATTCAACCGAAATGATATTCTTCTGAAGGAGGAAAACTCGAGTCTCCTTCGTGAAATTGACGAGGGAAAGAAAAACGAGGAAGCTCTTATCAAGAGGAATGATGAATTAGTCAACGACTTGAAAACGAAAAATTGCAGACTATGAGGAAGAATTAATCCGGAAAGGAGAGGTTGTAGACACTCTAAAGGACCAACTCGCAGATAGAGCAAAGATGTGAGCGAACAGAAAACAAACGGATGAAATGGAGAGTCGAGCATCGGACAATGACTTTATTGTGGTTACCTGGAAGA
>NC_087214.1:50085690-50093190 GCF_015104395.2 Macrobrachium nipponense
CACATATATATATATATATATATATATATAATATATATATATATATATATATATATATATATAATATATATATATATTCACTTATTAACTTCGAATGTATAATATCCAGTTTGGGGGGGGGGGGGGGGGGATGGAAGCAATTTCTTTTTAGGGGGTTAGATATGTTTTTAAGAAAATCTAATTAGCCTGTGTTCGAACCCTATGTTATCTTAACCTCTGTGCCAAATTTCATATTCATCGGTTCACTGGTGTAGACATTCACTTGGAATGAGCAGACAAACAAACAGACGTGTCTTCTCATCTATATACTACAGTATATGCATATATATATATATATATATATATATATATATATATATATTTGCATAATTACATTTTTTTCATTTTATATATAATATATATATATTTACTATTACATTTAATTTTACATTTAATAGTATATATACTATATATATATATATATATATATATATATATATATATATATATTATATATATATATATATATATATATATATATATATATATATATATATATATATATATAGATAGATATACATAGATATACATATATATATATATATATATATATATATATATATATATATATATATATACATATATATATATAAAATATATATGCATACATACATATCTGAAATGACTGTAAATATGTAAACACATGTATATATACATATATATTTAGAGTAAAAGACCGACTCTTCCCTTTGATGACGTCTAATGTGGTATATAAATATACTTGTCCCAGATGTGATATGGGAAATTATGTGGGATCCACGAAGCGTCTTCTTAGGGTACGAGTCGATTCTCATAAGAGGGTTAGTCACAGAACGGGATGTCGCCTGTTCAACCCAGATGCATCTAACATAAGAAATCATTCCTTGCAATGTAAAACAAACATCGAATACAAAGATTTTTCTATAATTGGACAGGTCAACAACTCTAAAGACCTATTTATTTTAGAGACGTTGAAAATAAAACAACTAGTTCCGGTTTTAAATACCCAGTCCTCAGCTGTTCAGCTTTTTTTTATCTTGACTTTGTTGTTGTTCTTGACGCCTGTTATTGTTTACTTTTCGTTTTTGCTTTTAGTTTTACTCTTGACTTTGCTCTGGCAGGTTAGCTCCACTCTTCCTTTAGTTATTTATTTATTCCAACGTTTCATGATTCGTAAACACATCATCAGGGAGATCTACAACAATAAAATACAATATGTTAATATGGATTAATTAAAAGAGCTATATACAAAACTTTATTTGAAAATCGGGCGGGGAAAACTGATAAAAACAGAATAATACTAAGATAGAATTGTTAAGAACAGAAAACGCACCCAAACACAGACGCACTTGGAAATATAATAGTAAAAACCAGACATACTTAAATACAGACACACTTAAAAAACCACTGGAGGATAAGGACGCACTAGGAATAAAACATGCAAATATTTTCCCCAAAGAAAGGCAGAGCGTTAAGACAAATACAAGGGAAGTTAGGGAACAGCGGTTGTTTGACAGTTCAAAGAGGGAACTCGTTGTCTAATAACCTAATGTGTCAAGAATAAGCAGTTCTTGTGGGTTGTTTGTATACCAATAATCTTGAAATCTTCATAGCTGATTTCCGTCTTGCATTTAATGGTATGGTTGTGTGTGTGTGTGTGTGTGTGTATATATATTATATAATATATATATATATATATATATATATATATATATATATATATATATATATATATATAATGTATGTTTGTATGCATGTATGTATTGCCAAAATTTGTCCAAATCGCCGAAATATACAGAGGGGTCCTTCTGCGCCTCCAGATGAAAGTAAAAAGAAAAAGTCTCGCATTCACGAAATCGTTCCATCTCGTACTTTCCCCGAGATTTGTAAAGCCTTTACACAGAGGGAATGTCATGTGGAGCAAGAAAGGAGGAGGAGGAGGAGGAGGAGGAGGAAACATTTGCTTTGTTTAGAGGTGACAAGAAAAAATGTCAAACGGCTATTTTTGTCAATGGAGGAAAAATCTTTATTTTAGACCCAGTTGCTTTGTTTGATGGTCAGAAATAGCTCTCTCTCTCTCTCTCTCTCTCTCTCGCCTCTCTCTCTCTCGCTCATCTCTCTCTCTCTCTCTCTCTCTCTCTCGTAAGAAAGAAATAATTGCACTTTAAACATGAGCACTGACTTGTTTCTAAGTTTTAAACATGAGCACTGATTTGTTTCCAAGTTTTAAAACTGTGCCCTTAATACCTAGTTTCATTTACTTGAGTAATTAGAGACAAACTGTTTACGTGATTATGAAACGTTGTAAAAATACCACCAACCAAACCCCCCCCAAAATATCGCTGAAAAAATTGGACCTTTACCCAAGAGTGAAAAGACTGATTTATTCATTTTTATTAGAATAAACGACTCCGATGGTGCCACTAACACAATGGATGTCCGACGTGAGGCTTGGGAAAGGTTATGCGTAAATACGATATTCAAGAAAGATAAAGAAGGATCATAATAACTTTCTCAGTGGAGTATTATTTGGCCCAGACAGATTGAAATATCGGACCCGCCGCGTTTAGATATTTCCAGCCAAGTACGGCTGAGCAATATGGTCATCTTTTAAAGTGACTATTCTCGATCAATTGCATGCACGGTCGGACTAAACCGCGGCGTCTGTTACAAAAGAAAAATGAAAGAGAATTGGTTGCAGCTATTGTTGGACAAGCGTGACCAATCGGTGGTATGGGGGTGGCGAACCGGGGTGACGGGTAGGGTACCCCATCTATTGCGCAAAGTTGTTCGCCCTTGTTTTCCTGGTTTTCTTTCGGGGTATTAATATTAATCAAGGTACACGGGGCTGCCACGCATGACATATCAATGTTCTACTGGCAGTCGCGGTATGATCATTATTTTTAAGCTTTTTACTTTGATTTATTTATTTATATCGATTTCATAAAAATATCGTGATCAGGCATTTGACTGGACTAATTTCATCTTAACTATAATCAATCTAGCATAACTGCCTCACCCTTCAAAAGTAATCTTTGTTTAAGGGATTGTTTTTTGTCTTGCTATTCAGAGGCTCTTCAAAGAAATCGTGCATCATTGGCGAAAGCTTTTTCGAAACATGACAACTTCCATTACCTAAATTAAATCTTCTGGTTTCATCGCAGAATATTATACAAATACTTCAGCTTTAATCCCATAATCTGAGAGAATGTAACTACAACATTTACTACATCATATTTAGTTAGAAAACTTTTTTTTTAGAATTTAGCTGCTATTAAAATAGTAAGTCTGAACTCCATTTACTGGATTATTTTTCCTCTTCATATTCTGAGAATTCTGCAAGATTCAGTGTTTGAAGTTATTGAAACTGAGGCCGATTACGAATAGTTTTCTCTTCGATTTAGCAGATTTCGTTCCTGGCAGCTGCTGATCGCCTTCATTAGACGGTCATGACTTTTTTTCAGGTTTTCTGAATAGGGTTTTCTGAAATTGCTGTATCATAGTCATTCCCAATAAAACAATGTTTCTCACACCTTGTCTATTAAGAAAGTCTTGGATACGTAAGGAGTCTATTCATTGTTTAATATCCAGCTAACAAATATGCAATTTCTCTTTCCTGAGCTGTTAACTTCCTCGTGGGTTTAACACAAGGAAATTTTTCCCTCTTGATTTAGATAACATTGGAAATACTCGGGGAAAATGTTAAGGAAATATCTTTAATTCCATGAATGATTAATCTTATATCATTCTAATCGCTATTTATTTATATCATACCTGAAAGATTTCAGTTTTTCACTCTTTAAAAACTTGAAATTTTTCCCAATACGAGAATCTGAATATAAACTCGTGAAAACTTTTTTTCATTTTTCCAACGAATCTCGACGGAATTTAATGAGCTTAATCAATATGCATAAAAACAAAAGTAAAAAGAGAGAGAGAGAGAGAGAGAGAGAGAACAAAATGAACTATAGCTTATGCATACATATAGCCATCGCCATGATTTTTTTTTTTTTTGTTTTTTTTTTTTTTTTTTTTTTTTTTTTTTTTTTTTTTTTTTTTGACCTCGCTGGTACAGGATGGGTTACTTTTTTGCTTCCAAAATAGGAATTCCACAGGTCACGTTTCCCAGAACTATGCGCCGGTCATTTGTATTTTGTGGTATAAAAACTTCCCTTCCAACTTTCCTGTATTTTTTTTTCTAATAATGGCCTTCTGTAAATTTTTTTCTTTAATAATGGCCTTCTTGTATGCTGGATATAAAATTATCAAGTTCCGAATTTACCTGAAGAAAATGAAACTATTTAAAAAACTTTGCTCAGTATAATACAAAAGAAAACACGTAAAAAATTAGCGAAGTTTCTTCGGCGTAATCGATTTTTCTGTACAGCGTATAATGCTGTATGACACTATTAGCCATGGCCCGGCAGTGGCTTGTGTTGTTGGCACCTATAGCAGTACCAAACAACGATCATGGCTAACTTTAAATAAAATAAAAACGACTCAGGCTAGAGGGCTACAATTTGGTATGTTTGATGATATGAGGGTGTATGATCAACATAGCAATTTGCAGCCCTCTAGCCACAGTAGTTTCTAAGATCTGAGGGCGACAGAAAAAGTACGGACGGACAGACGAATAGCCATCTCAACAGTTTTCTTTTTTATATAATTTTTATATTTCACAAGAGTAAAAGTGATTCCTTTTTTCCATACACTGATCATAAAGTGTATCAATTCTTGTGATTTTGTTTTCATTCAACTCATAACATTAAATTCTAAAATTCCCTTTTGGTATTCCATTTAAGTAATACAATAAAATTAAGAAATACCATTATTAATAATTCGTATACATAGTACATAAACTTAACATTCGTTAGAATTTAACATGTGGACCTGAGAACCTTTCATGAACACTCTGGAGGGAAATTCTTTTGTAGCGTTTTAGGTAGTACGCGGTTAACTGGTAAAGAGCTGCAGGTATGAGATTCACGCACAAATTGCGGAAGGTGATTCTCGAGGAATATTCGTTGCACTTCAGTGTAATTAAGCCATCAATGGAAGTGGTCAGGCATTGTCTTGCAGTTCCCTGGTGTGTCACTGTATGTCACGTTCATTTGCATACCTGCGGTAGCTATCGACAGCTGCTGGAGACCTCGCAATGTTAGAGAGATTTGAACTGTATCATCGACGTAACAAAGGTTGCTTCGTGATAACATTTGGGGCATTTGTCTCATTATGACGTAGAAATGGTAAGAGACTGCTACCTTGAGGAAGGCCGTTGGAGAAGCCGAATTATGGCAAATCTTTAAAACCCCATTTGCTACACAAATCTCCGTCCTAGTTTTGACGGACTGACGTATGCCATTTTGCCCAGTTCGGAGAAATGGGTTTCAAAAATAATTTTTACTTTTGTTTTCTTTTTTAGAATGTCTTGAGGAAAGTACTTTATTTTTGCCAATATCGTTTTTAATAAGTTGTGAAAGGACTGTGATACAAAAAATGAATGATTGGCTATTTTTATTAAGGGAAAATATTTATGCAAAACTATACGTCGCCTCGTGAAAATACACCTGTCACTGAAATTCGGATACGTCAACTGATATGTCACGTTCAAGAATTGCAACTTCACAGCTAGTCTATAGTGAACTTTCATTATACACTGTCATACCAGCAGGGAATTGATAATCAACAATATAAACTTTAAATAAATAATAGTATTGTAATATAGCGTTCAGTCAGCATAGATTGTGATACTTGATGCTACCAAAAACATTGCTGCATTAAGAACCAGCAATATAAAGTGAAATATATAAGAATGTACCTTCATTTCGAAGTCTCGAAAGGAACCTCAGATAGTTTGCGCTGTCAAATGTTTTCGTCACATCAACGAGCATTAGAAAACAGGAGATGCTGAGGATAGGTAAATAGTTCAGCAATTCTTTCCAGGTTATACTACACGCAAGTATCGGGTGAGTGGTTAGCTTCAAATTCAGATTGGTTGTTTGGAGTGTAGAGAATGAGGGATAGACCAAAGTTGCCTTTTCTGTTTCTTAAAGTCATTTTCTTGTTGTTATTGTTAGCATCTTTGTATTATTATCCCTACTCTTTTGGGATCTTTCCTAGATAGTGACCCCAAGGGTTTTCGGTGGTCGTTGTCTAAGACTAATATTTCTTGGGGTCACTATCTTTTTAATATTTAGTCTTGTCTTTGTTTTAACGGTCATCCCCAACGGGCTTTTGCTAAACACGCCGCAGCGGTGGATATATATCCTTGGTTAAAACCCCTCCCTTAGAGAATCATCTTTTGTATTGATGAATATGAATTATTCTTGTCTATCTGATTGGCTGCTTCCATTGAAGTTCGACCGTTCCTAGACATTCCTGCCTATATCCTGTTGCGTTTGTTCATGCTACGTAATCATTACCGGTACATTTGTTGGTCTTTGGGGTTGCTTATAACCCCAAAGATGTTTTTGTAAGCTCCTAATTATTGAAAAATATTACAGCATCTCTACTGTCTCTTGTGTGAATTCTAATAAAAAAAGTTATCTGACAAACCACTACCATTTTATGTGTGCTGCATATATCATTGCTGTTATTGATAGTGCCTTATATCAAAGCGTGTTGAAAGTTATTATTTTTGTCTTTTTATCCTTTACAGTTTTACCACAGCGAAATATTACCGAGATCCAATGCGAATCTCCTTCAGGAATACTTTTCTTTTATGGCTCAGTTAAAGCTGAGGTGTTCATGAAAGGCTCTGAAGTCACGTTTTGAAGTTAAAGAAATGTTAAAATTTGGTCGACACTGTTTAATATGAAAACAAGAAGAAATTTTATAAACGATAGTACTGTTAAATTAAATAACTATGAGAATCTATATATACATTAATGATCCTATATGAAAAAAAAAGAAACCACTTTCTGTATATGGATTCCATAGCACTTCTTTAACTGACATTTGAAATGTGTTTGAAATAAAAATACACTTTTTAGCACATAACAAATTTTAAGTAATAAACTCTATAGTATTTGTTAATGAAGACTCTTAGACATTCAATATGTGATACATAGAAGGTAATATGAAAATTGAGCCGAAAAAACTTTAGATAAAATTTAAACGAAACATAGAAAAGAAAGATACTTTTGAAAAAATGGAAAAACCTTTATATATATATATATATATATATATATATATATATATATATATATATATATATATATATATATTTGTATGTAGTATGTATATATATATATATATATATATATATATATATATATTTGTATGTATGATGTATGTATATATATATATATATATATATATATATATATATATATATATATATAATATATCTATATTATATATATAGTAACACAAACTAAATCATAATCCCTCATATGGATAATTTACGAAAGATCTCACAAATCTTGGGCCAACCCAACCCTTTCATCTAAGCTTATCCAGATACTTTGAGGAATTCCTTAA
>NC_087214.1:50098190-50105690 GCF_015104395.2 Macrobrachium nipponense
AGATTTAATATATATATATATATATATAATATATATATTATATATATATATTATACACGTATATATAAATATATATATATATATATATATATAATATATTATATATATATATAACGTAATATATATACATATATTATATATATATATATATATATATATAATATATATATATATATATATATATATATATATATATATATATATATATATATATAATATAATATATATATATATATATATAACAATATATACGTATAAGTACTATTATATATTATATATATATTATATATATAATATATTATATATATATATATATTATATATATATATATAATATATATAGTATATATACGTATATATAAATATATATATATAATATATATATATATATATATATATATATATATATATATGACGTGTTTTAAAATAAATATATATATATATATATATAGTATATAATAAATATATAATATATTATATATATATATATTACACGTTATATATACCATTATATTATTATAATATATATATAGATATATATATATATACGTATATATATATATATATAATAATATATATATATATATTATAGATAATACGTATATATATATATATATATATATATATATATATATATATAATATATATATATATATATATATCGAAGGAAAAGTGAAACAATTGAGATGCAAAGTACTTTCGTTTTAATACCAAGATATTGTCATTATGGTAATAAGACGAAAGTATTTAGCATCTAAATTGTTTTATTCTTCCTTCGTGGCTATAACTTTGTTCGTATAATCATCACGTTTTTACCTTTGTCAGGAGTTACAACAATATACAAAATGTTCTAGCTACACTGGTCATTTTTAGCACCTTGTAAACAGATCAACCCAATTCTCTCAGCAGCTTTTCCTTTACTCGGTGAAATGAAACCAAAATTTGAAATATACATTGTATTTAGAAAGAGGAAATTTGACTTTTGCCTTCAAGAGTAAATAGAGATACCTTTTCAGATTTTATCAGTAAGGTCTCTGGGTCTTTCTTTCTCTTGTCTCTGCATTTTTTATGTGCTTACGTTTTATTAAATTAAGTTCTCGTCCCTTTTCACTGATATATAAAGCAGCTATTCTACCTTCTTATAATTATAACAGTAATTACGGACTCCCCGTCATTCCATTCGTTCCCAGTGTAATTGTCATTACGGAATTCGAACAGCTTGGCTGACATCCTACATTTCTCCGACAACTGTTCATCCTTGTATACTAGAGTTTGTTTACTTCGAGGGCGAGATTGTCGTGACTTCTCGGATTACTTGTGACCTCAGGTCTGGCTTTTGTTTAAATGTCACAATTAAAAGTTTTGTTTGTATACGTAGCGCTTTGGGGTTTTGTGTGTGATATTTGTATAAATCATACTGATTCTAATTATGTTATTTCTTCATGAAACAAAACGATACAGGTAGGTATGAGTAATGAGGAATAATACATACTCAAACTAATACACTAACCACATACATAAACACATGCGCACACACACACACACATACATATATATATATATATATATATATATATATATATATATATATATATATATATATATATATTTGTATGTGTTTATGTATTAGCTTGAGTATGTATTATGTCTCATTACTTATACCTCCCTGGATTGCTTAGTTTCATTAAGAAACTAAATCATTACATAATATATTATATATATATATTATATATATATACATACCTATATTATATTATAAAAAAAACTATATATACATAATATATATATACTATATATATATCATATATATATATATATATATATTATAATAAATTGTCATCAGAATTAGATATATCTATAATTAGTTAATACAAGGAATAAAATGGAACATGGTTTAAAGAGGTAAAGAAAAGAATAGAATCATATAAACCATTTATTAAATCGTCCCATTTCATTGTACCATATTTATGAAAATGCTTCAGAATTCGTTCCCACAATTGACAATTTCGATATGTTTTCCCGTGAAGCACGTGTAACGAAGCAGAGAGCTTATTCTTTTTTGTTATGAATACATCATTACAAATCTGAGGAGATGTTGCAACATTTGCTACATTTTAGTTTTCTGTAAAACAAAACTATTGCGATGGTTGTTTTGCCCGACTGTTTGCCCTCCAAATTTTAACTACTAATGGGCTAGAGAGCTGCAAATTAGTATGTTGACCATCCGCCCTCCAGTCATCAAAAATACTAAATTGCAGCCATTTAGCCTCACTAGTCTTTATTTTATTAAAGTTAAATTTAGCCATGATCATGCATCTGGCAGCGCAATAGGTGCCAACAACTCAGGCCACCACTGGGCCGTGGCTGAGAGTTTCAAACAGAAACTTCGAAGCATTTTTTATTGTTCAGCACTGGACATTAATAATTTTTTTAAAATTTTTTTTTAGATGCTAATAACGATTCCTCAACTCCAGTGCCATTCAAAACTGCTCACTATGGAAGTATTTTACCGAAGGACGATAACAACTACTTTCTCACTCATATAATAGTTGTATGCCTTTATAGACAAGCGGCTACAGATTTTCTGAAATTACAGTTTCATAGTCGATGTTAAAAGGTTGCGCTATCTAGGCCACAAAAAGTGCTCTGAAGTTAATTTATTATTCGGTCAACACAAAAGGCAATTTTTCTTTCTTGTGCTGTTAGAGGCTTGGCACACAAAAAAGATTCCCTCCTTATTTTAACAAAAATGCTAGTGAAATAAATTTTCTATTTCACGAATGAGGAATATACAAATACGAGTAATTAATTTATATATTCTTGTTAAAAAGATTCTAAACACAAATTCTTTGTAAAATTTTTTCCAATACCAGAACCTGAATAGGAAGCCATAAAAACTTTTCATTTTATCAACGGATCTTCAAACGGAAATTCCTATTTTGCTGATCAATATCAAGAAAAAAAAAAATGCAAAACAGAGAGAGCAGAGAGGGAGAGAGAGAGAGAGAGAGAGAGAGAGAGAGAGAGGAGAGAGTAAACACAAAATGAATATCAGATCAAAACATTCATATAACTGTCGTGATCAATATTTATACTTCGATGGAACAGGGAGGGTTACTTTATTTTACTTTGCAAAATAGGAAAATTCCACGGGTCGCGTTTTCCAAAACTATGCGCGTCATTTGTATTCTGCTCTGTAGAAAACATGACTTCCTATTTTCCTGACTTTTTTCATCGGATAGTGTATCCAATTAGGGACTTTATGCATGGAAGACTTAAATCCATCAGGTTTCATATTTCCTTAAACGCGCACACACAAAACACACAAAATTATAAATATATGTATGCATATTTCAAGTAAAAAAGGCCCATGAAAACACTGGTTTAAAGCTAAGGACTATATATTGGTGGACTGACTTCCACCCTTATCAAGTAATGAATGACAGAAGTTTTTTTTTTTTTTCATTGGCGAAATATAGAGTGGGAGATATGCCCTTAGGGTATACCTCTGTTAATTGTCTTATTCCGCTTCATTGTTGCCTTAAGGCAGATATCGTTGATACAGCCAGAGTCCCAGGCTCCATTGGAAGGTTTTTCCTATTATGTTGTTGTTTTATCAGTGAAGATTCTACATAAAAACAGCTGCTCTTGTATAAAATTCTGGATGAGTTCCAATCCATGGTATGGTTAGTTACTTATGTGATGGAAAATTGACGAACTATGTTGTCCATATGTTGAGTTAATCTATTTGAGCAAGATTTTCCTGTGAAACCATAGACGACTTATCACAATCCCAACAGGGGATTTTATAAATCCCTATGCGCCTTTTAGAAAACTGGCTTCCACTGAATGGTAATTAAGGAATTCCTCAAAGTATCTGGATAAGCTTTAGATGAAAGGGTTGGGTTGGCCCAAGATTTGTGAGATCTTTCGTAAAATTATCCATATGAGGGTAATTATGATTTAGTTTGTGTTACTATATATATAATTATATATATATATATATATATATATATATATATATATATATATACTATATATATATATATATATATAGACATATAAAATATATAATATATATATATATCATATATATATATATATACATATATATATATATATACATACATATATACACTATAGATATATATATATATATATATATATATACTATATAAATAAAAGGCTTTCCATTTTTTTTTCAAAAGTATCCTTCTTTTTCTATGGTTTTTTCGTTAAATTTTATCTAAAGTTTTTTCGGCTCAATTTTCATATTACCTTCCTATGTATCACCATATTGAATTGTCTAAGAGTCTTCATTAACAATACTATAGAGTTTATTACTTAAAATTTTGTTATGTGCTAAAAAGTGTAATTTTTATTTCAAACACATTTCAAATGTCAGTTAAAAAGTGCTGAATCCATAATACAGAAAGTGGTTTCTTTTTTTTCATATAGGGATCATTAATGTATATATAGATTCTCATAGTTATTTAATTTAACAGTACTATCGTTTATAAATTTTTCTTTCTTGTTTTCATATTAAACAGTGGGGTCGACCCAAATTTTTTTTAAACATTTTTTCTTTTAACTTCAAAACGTGACTTCAGAGCCTTTCATGAACACCTCAGCTTTAAACTGAGGCCTAATCAAAGAAAAGTATTCCTGAGGGAGATTCGCATTTGGATCTCGGTAATATTTTCGCTGTGGTAAAACTGTAAAGGATAAAAAGACAAAAATAATAACTTTCAACACGCTTTGATATAAGCACTATCAATAACAGCAATGATATATGCAGCACACATAAAATGGTAGTGGTTTGTCAGATAACTTTTTTTTATTAGAATTCACAGCAAGAGACAGTAGAGATGCTGTAATATTTTTCAATAATTAGGAGCTTACAAAAACATCTTTGGGGTTATTAAGCAACCCAAAGACCAACAAATGTAGCGGTAATGATTACGTAGCTTGAACAAACACAACAGGATATAGGCAGGAATGTCTAGGAACGGTCGAACTTCAATGGAAGCAGCCAATCAGATAGACAAGAATAAAATTCATATTCATCAATACAAAAGATGATTCTCCAAGGGTTTTAACCAGATATATATCCACCGCTGCGGCGTGTTTAGCATAAGCCCGTTGGGGATGACCGTTAAAACAAAAAGACTAAATATTATAAAGATAGTGACCCCAAGAAATATTAGTCTTAGACAACGACCACCGAAAACCCTTGGGGTCACTATCTAGGAAAGATCCCAAAAGAGTAGGGATAATAATACAAAGATGCGAACAATAACGAACAAGAAAATGACTTTAAGAAACAGAAAAGGCACTTTGGTCTATCCCTCATTCTCTACACTCCAAACAACCAATCTGAATTTGAAGCTAACCACTCACCCGATACTTGCGTGTAGTATAACCTGAAAGAATTGCTGAACTATTTACCTATCCTCAGCATCTCCTGTTTTCTAATGCTCGTTGATGTGACGAAAACATTTGACAGCGCAAACTATCTGAGGTTCCTTTCGAGACTTCGAAATGAAGGTACATTCTTATATATTTCACTTTATATTGCTGGTTCTTAATGCAGCAATGTTTTTGGTATCATCAAGTATCACAAGCTAATGCTGAACTGAACGCTATATTACAATACTATTATTTTATTTAAGTTATATTGTTGATTATCAATTCCCTGCTGGTATGACAGTGTATAATGAAAGTTCTCTATAGACTAGCTGTGAAGTTTGCAATTCTTGAACGTGACATATCAGTGACGTATCCGAATTTCAGTGACAGGTGTATTTTTTTTCACGAAGCGACGTATAGTTTTTGCATAAATATTTTTTTCCTTAATAAAAATAGCCAATCATTCATTTTTTGTATCACAGTCCTTTCACAACTTATTAAAAACGATATTGGCAAAAATAAAGTACTTTCCTCAAGACATTCTAAAAAAGAAAACAAAAGTAAAAATTATTTTTGAAACCCATTTCCTCCGAACTGGGCAAAATGGCATACGTCAGTCCGTCAAAACAAGGACGGAGATTTTGTGTAGCAAATGGGGTAAAGATTTGCCATAATTCGGCTTCTCCAACGGCCTTCCTCAAGGTAGCAATCTCTTACCATTTCTGCGTCATAATGAGACAAATGCCCCAAATGTTATCACGAAGCAACCTTTGTTACGTCGATGATACAGTTCAAATCTCTCTAACATTGCGAGGTCTCCAGCAGCTGTCGATAGCTACCGCAGGTATGCAAATGAACGTGACATACACTGACACCAGGGAACTGCAAGACAGTGCCTGACCACTTCCATTGATGGCTTCATTACACGGAAGTACAACGAATATTCCTCGAGAATCACCTTCCGCAATTTGTGCGTGAATTCTCATACCTGCAGCTCTTTACCAGTTAACCGCGTACGACCTAAAAGATACAGAATTTCCCTCCAGAGTGTTCATGAAAGGTTCTCAGGTCACATGTTAAATTCTAAACGAAATGTTAAAGTTTAATGTACTATGTTATACGAAATTATAATAATGGAAATTCTTAATTTATTGTATTACGTTAAATGGAATAACCAAAAGGGAATTTTAGAATTTAATGTTATGAGTTGAATGAAAACAAAATCACAAGTATTGATACACATTTATGATCAGTGTATGGAAAAAGGAATCACTTTTACTCTTGTGAAATATAAAAATTATAAAAAAGAAAACTGTTGAGATGGCTATTCGTCTGTCCGTCCGTACTTTTTCTGTCGCCCTCAGATCTTAGAAACTACTGTGGCTAGAGGGCTGCAAATTGCTATGTTGATCATACACCCTCATATCATCAAACATACCAAATTGTAGCCCTCTAGCCTGAGTCGTTTTTATTTTATTTAAAGTTAGCCATGATCGTTGTTTGGTACTGCTATAGGTGCCAACAACACAAGCCACTGCCGGGCCATGGCTAATAGTGTCATACAGCATTATACGCTGTACAGAAAAATCGATTACGCCGAAGAAACTTCGCTAATTTTTTACGTGTCTTCTTTTGTATTATACTGAGCAAATTTTTTAAATAGTTTCATTTTCTTCAGGTAAATTCGGAACTTGATAATTTTATATCCAGCAGACAAGAAGGCCATTATTAAAGAAAAAAATTTACAGAAGGCCATTATTAGAAAAAAAAATACAGGAAAGTTGGAAGGGAAGGTTTTATACCACAAAATACAAATGACGCGCATAGTTCTGGGAAACGTGACCTGTGGAATTCCTATTTTGGAAGCAAAAAAGTAACCCATCCTGTGCCAGCGAGGTCAAAAAAAAAAAAAAAAAAAAAAAAATCATGCGATGGCTATATGTATGCATAAGCCATAATTCATTTTGTTTCTCTTCTCTCTCTCTCTCTCTCTCTCTACTTTTGTTTACTTTTGTTTTTATGCATATTGATTAAGCATTAAAATTCCGTTCGAGATTCGTTGGAAAAATGAAAAGTTTCACGAGTTTATATT
>NC_087214.1:50110690-50114188 GCF_015104395.2 Macrobrachium nipponense
GCAAAAACAAACGTCCTGTCACTCCAATGGAAGAACTCATTTGAAAGACTGGAGTCTCTTTCTAATGTAACAACTCGTGAGTAACTTGAGAAATGGCAACAGCATTAAGTTATTCCAAGTAAATTTCTAGCAACTTCAAGTACTTGATTACGCAATAAATTGAAGAGTTCTTGCGAGCAGTGTATGGAACTATTTAAAGGCATACTTTCACATAACAAAGGATGTAATGAATCTCTGAAAGTATCCGCATAGGCGTAGAAATGGACATCGCTAGACTAAGGACAGAGTAATTCTCTGGTCTCGAATATTGAGAATATTGCGATTAAATGTTTAAGGAATAAAACAATTGAAAAATTGAAAAGATTAAATGCAATTTTTATACCAACACGACAGTAGACTTTTCACGTTGCGTGTGTGACTAACAGAACGGTGGCAGAGACTGTACCTTGATTAATACGCTGAAAGAAAACCTGGTAAACAAGGACGAACAACAATGCGCAATGGATCCCATCACCCCCCCCCCCCCCCCCCCCCCTCCCCCCCCCCCCCCCCCCCCCCCCCCCCCCCCCCCCCCCACCCCCCCCCCCCCCCCCCCCCCCCCCCCCCACCTACACCCTCCCCCCCCCCCCCCCCCCCCCCCCCCCCCACCACACTGATTGGTCATGTTTGCCCAACAATAGCTGCAATCGTTCTCTTCTTTTCTCTTTTCTTTTGTATCAGAGCCCCCTGGTTTTAGTCCGACCGTTGTATTCAGTTGAATCGAGCTTAATCGCATTAAAAGATAACCATCCATTTGATGATGTAGCTCTGCCGTGCTTGGCTGGAATTATCTTGTCGCTTGCGGGTCGGATATTTCAATCTGTCTGGGTCAAATAATAACTCCATTGTGAAAATTATGATGATCCCACTTCACATCCCCCGAAGGAATATCGTATATTCGCGTAACCTTTCCAAAGCCTCATAATCTGGGTCGTTTAAAATAAGAGGATCAAAAAATAAATATGACAACAAATTTTTAACAGTTCAGCGAGGAAAATAATTATATATATTACTGAAGGTTCAAAAAATATAAAATCATGGTTTTAATTTTCTGTTGTCTTGAAGACGACAGGCGATTATTCGGTTTTGTAATGTAGGTTGAAGTGATTGTGTCTTTTGATTAAAACAGAAACACTGGGAATGTTTTAAAGAAAATTTCATGATACATTCATTGTCCTATTATTATGCGATTTTTTAAATGATTTTTATCACAAAACTGTCTTAAAGAAAGAGGGGCAAAAAATTTCTGTGAGAATTGGCTTGGGTCTTTTGTAACGTTTCCAAACTAATGTAAATGATCTATCCATAAATAAGTAAAATGAAAAATGTTTTTATGGTATATTGAATAATCGGAAACAATTCAGTTTTTCATCTTGATTTAAATAAGATTATTTGAATACAATAATTTACAAGGATAAGAGTGAGTGAGAGAGAGAGAGAGAGAAAATGAAGCTAGCTCTGATCCTCCTACAAAGCCACTAGTTCTCCTCATATGACAAAAAATAGCCCTTTGACATTTTTCCTTCTCTCCAAAGGACAACCTCCTCCTCCTCCTCCTCCTCCTCCTCCTCAGCACCTTTCTTCCTCCAGGTGTCATTCCCTCTGTGGACAGTCTTGAGAAATCTCGGGAAAGAATGAAATGGAGAGGCTTCGTGTAGGAGAGAGTTTTTTTTCTTCGGACATTCATCTGGAGGTGCAGAAGAAGGCTCAGGAAACTTTTGATGTCTCTCGCTCTGCTTTCGTTTCCGATACATTGGGTCGGGGTTTCTTCGTTTCTGTAAAGAATGGTTTGTTCCTATATGTGGCAGTAGATTTGTGCTTATCTGGAATTACAAATACGTGGAAATGAACAAAGAAGTTTCAACAAATTTAGACAGAATTTAACATTTACGCAAATGCCCTTAATAAAGAAAATGTGCAAATTTAATATTAGAATACATCCTCCTGCATATTATTACACTAAGTCTTTAAACTTACTTAGGGAAAGTTTCGATTTTCGACATACGATAATGTGAAGATTTTGTTTTAGTGCCCTCTTAAGGCCGGGTATTCACGCTCAGAATGAGCGTTCACACGTAAAGAGTAGAACTGTCAGTTGGACCAGTCCAAGGTGGTTTCAAGTACTGTGGTTGCATGTGAAGTGAAGGAATTGACTCGTCGGCATCTCTTCCCTGCTTAGGCCACACCATTTACACCAAGGTTGTGGATTAACCGCAGGCTTGTAATTGTAATTTGACTGACATGTAATTATTTACACACTTTTAAGGTTATTGTAATTGTACTTCTTTATATCTATTTAATATTAAGTTTAATTGCAATTGTAATTTGATAATAGGACTGGGAATTATAATTGTAACTGAAACTGACATAAAGCATGACGTAATTACTCCAAGCCTAACTGACGGAAATCTTTCTGCTAAACGGAAGAAGACGTCATACTACAATTATGACATCACCTGGTGGAAATATTCCTTTGTAAGCAATGAAAAATGCATAGATTTCTTTGTTTTCTGATTTATTTGCACACGACACTATAGTTTTTTAGCTATGTTAAAATGGCAACATAGTTAAAATGACCATCCTCCCACTTTTACTACTGAAAGCAGATGAGCTTTTTATAATAGCGAAACTTTAAAAACAAACAGGTAAAAATCCTATTTTGGTTTGTATTACCATAGCGTTCAGTGGGGATGACGCTACCTCTTTCTCTAGATACCTTGGGAGTCAACTTGAAGTCATTGCCCTCATTTCTCGCTTAGCCTTTGTCGCGCCAACACTATATGGCAGCTATGGAAACTCTACTGGTTGATCAGGAGTTGGAGCTACATAGATTAGCTCCTGCTATGGTAATTCACTTCAAAATAGGAAAGAAGCAAAAAAATCGTAACAGAGCATTGTCTAAATATTGACCTTTAAAGAGAGATGTCTATTCTCATACAATGTTAATGAATAAGGCTAAATTAGACCTGGGGGTTGGTTATTTATGAAATTGACTGTGAAGCCTACTTTCACTCGTAACACCTTTCATGAAAAGGCAGGACACTGCCCTAGGCCTATGCCGAACTATTTTTATCACATGGAAATAGTTTTGTTTATTATTTGATTTGGACTCACAATGTTCTACAAATAATGCTGCCGGTCCTAACAGTGAAATTAATTAGCCCTATACATACTTTATTCATATTCTGGTCGGAGCGGCTGAGATCCTTCTCAGGTGAACTGTCATAAAATCGTTGATTACCCGTCCACACGTGCGATCATAGGTCAGTCAGTCGAAAAACTTTAGGTAATCCATCAGTTCACCAGTTTTGGTGTGCCGACTGACTCACCCACAAACTGTCATAAATAAGGTTCCCAAAGATTTTTCACATGAAAAACCATGTTTATTGGCATTGAATAATACATTTTTGGAAAGCTTAGACTTTTCTATTTTTCAAACATAATTGCCATTGAGATCAA
>NC_087214.1:50114688-50132188 GCF_015104395.2 Macrobrachium nipponense
CACATATATATATATATATATATATATTATATATATATATATATATATATATATATATATATATATATTCACACTATCAAGCTTCGAAATGTATATATCCAGTTTGGGGGGGAAGGGGATAGAAGCAATTCTTTTTAGGGGGGTTAGATATGTTTTTTAAGAAAAATCTAAGTTAGCTGTGTTCGGACCCAATGTTATCTTAACCTCTGCCAAATTTCATCTTCATCGGTTCACTGGTGTAGACATTCACTTGCATGAGCAGACAAACAAACAGATGTGTCTTCTCATCTATATAATACATGTGTATATATATATATATATATATATATATATATATATATATATATATATATATATTTACATTTCATTTTATATATATATATATATATATATATATATATATATATTATATATATATATATATATATAAAATGAAAGGTTGAACAGCTGAGACTGGGTATTTAAAAACCGGAACAAGTTGTTTATTTTCAACGTCTCTAAAATCAATAGGTCTTTAGAAGTTGTTGACCTGTCCAATTATAGAAAAATCTTTGTATTCGATGTTTGTATTGCATTGCAAAGAATGATTTCGTATGTTAGATGCATCTTGGTTGAACAGGCGACATCTCGTTCTGTGACTAACCCTCTTATGAGAATCGACTCGTACCTTAAGAAGACGCTTCGTGGATCCCACACAATTTCCCATATCACATCTGGGACAAGTATATTTATATACCACATTAGACGTCATCAAGGGCAGAGTCAGTCTTTTTACTCTAAATATATGGGTATATATACATATGTTTACATATTTTACATTTCATTTCAGATAATGTATGTATGCATATATATATATATATATATATATATATATATATATATATACATATATATATATATATATATATATATATATATATATATATATATTACATTACAGATATGTATGTGCATATATATATATATATATATATATATATATATATATATATATTACATACAGATATGTATGTATGCACATATATATATATATATATATATATATATATATATATATATATATATATATGCATAAACTACATATCTGAAAGAAATGTAAACATACGTATATATACATATATATTTAGAGTAAAAGACCGACTCTGCCCTTTGATGACGTCTAATGTGGTATATAAATATACTTGTCCCAGATGTGATATGGGAAATTATGTGGGATCCACGAAGCGTCTTCTTAGGGTACGAGTCGATTTTCATAAGAGGGTTAGTTACAGAACGGAATTTTGCCTGTTCAACCCAGATGCAACTAACATAAGAAATCATTCCTTACAATGTAAAACAAACAACGAATACAAAGATTTCTCTATAATTGGACAGGTCAACAACTCTAAAGACGTATTTACTTTAGAGACGTTGAAAATAAAACAACTTGTTCCTGTTTTAAATACCCAGTCCTCAGCTGTTCAACCTTTTTTTTTTTAACCTTTTTTTATCTTGACTTTGTTGTTGTTCTTAACGCCTGTTATTGTTTACTTTTCGTTTTTGCTTTTAGTTTTACTCTTGACTTTGCTCTGGCACGTTAGCTCCACTCTTCCTTTAGTTATTTATTTATTTGTTATTATTATTATTATTAATTTTTTTTAAATAAATCATTGTATATTAGTGTTCAATTTCATAGTTTTTTTTTTTATGTAACTTGTGTTTTAACTTGACTTGTTGTGTGTTTTAAATATGGTCTCCATTTAAATTGACTTAAAGATAACATTGTTTTTAATTTTATAATTTTTAAAAAACTTTTTAAAAATATTTTATTTACATCTATTGTAGAATTCCTTGATGATGCAATAATGTATTGTGAAAGGTCAAATTCCTGTGTGTTCCTGCCTGCCTTCATCTATTTAGTTATATATATTATTATATATATATATATATATATATATATATATTATAATATATATATAATATATATATATATATATATATATATATATATATATATATATATATATATATATATATATATATATGTATGTATATATATTCGCATCCAGGTTTAAGCAGGAATACAGAAGTAGATGACACGGTAACCATTTATTCCAACGTTTTCATGAATCGTAATCACATCATCAGGGAGATCTACAATATTAATGTACAATATATTAAATGATTAATTAAAAGAGCTATATACAAGACTTTATTTGAAAATTGGGGGAGGAAAAACTGATAAAAACAGAATAGTACTAGATAGAATTGTTAAGACAGAAAACGCACCCAAACACAGACACACTTGGAAATATAAACAGTAAAAACCAGACAACATACTTAAATACAGACACACTTAAAAACCACTGGAGGATAAGGACGCACTGGAATAAAACATGCAAATTTTTTCCCCAAAGAAAGGCAGAGCGGTAAGACAAATCAAGGGAAGTTAGGGAACAGCGGTTGTTTGACAGTTCAAAGAGGGAACTCGTTGTCTAATAACCTAAGTGTCAAGAATAACAGTTCTTGTGTTGTTTTGTATACCAATAATCTTGAAATCTTCATAGCTGATTTCCGTCTTGCATTTAATGGTATGGTTGCGTGTGTGTGTATATATAATATATATATATATATATATATATATATATATATATATATATATATATATATATATATATATATATAATGTATGTTTGTATGCATGTATGGATTGCCAAAATTTGTCCAAATCACCGAAATATACAGACGGGTCCTTCTGCGCCTCCAGATGAAAGTAAAAAGAAAGAGTCTCGCATTCACGAAATCGTTCCATCTCGTACTTTCCCCGAGGTTTGTAAAGCGTTTACACAGAGGGAATGTCATGTGGAGCAAGAAAGGATAGGAGGAGGAGGAGGAGGAGGAGGAGGAGGAGGAGGAACTTTTGCTTTGGAGAAGTGACAAGAAAAAATGTTCAAACGCTATTTTTGTCAATGAAGGAAAATCTTTATTTTAGAACCAGTTGCTTTGTTTGATGGTCAGAAATAGCTCTCTCTCTCTCTCTCTCTCTCTCTCTCTCTCTCTCTCTCTCTCTCTCTCTCTTGTAAGTAATGAAATAATGCACTTTAAACATGACCTATGACTTGTTTCTAAGTTTTAAAACTGCCCTTAATACCTAGTTTCATTTACTTGAGCAATTAGAGACAGACTGTTTACGTTGATTATGAAACGTTGTAAAAATACCATAACCAAATATCGCTGAAAAATTGGACCTTTACCCCAAGAGTGAAAGACTGATTTATTCATTTTTATTAGAGAAACGACTCGGATGGTGCCACTAACACACAATGGATGTCCGACGTGAGGTTTGGGAAAGTTTATGCGTAAATACGATATTCAAGAAAGATAAAGAAGGATCACAATAACTTTCTCGGTGGAGTATTATTTGGCCCAGACAGATTGAAATATCGGACCCGCTGCGTTTAGATATTTCCAGCCAAGTACGGCTGAGCAATATTATCATCTTTTAATGCGACTATTCTCGATTCAATTGAATGCGTCGGTCGGGCTAAAGGAAAAATGAAAGATAATTGGTTCCAGCTATTGTTGGACAAGCGTGACCAATCGGTGGTATGGGGGTGAGGGGTGACGGGTAGGACCCCATCTGTTGCGCAAAGTTGTTCGTCCTTTGTCTTCCTGGTTTTCTTTCGGGGTATTAATTAAGGTACACGGGGCTGCCACGCATGACATATCAATGTTCTACTGGCAGTCTCGGTATGATCATTATTTCTAACCTTACTTTGATTCATTTATTATATCGATTTCATCAAAATATCGTGATCAGATATTTGATTGGAATAATTTTATCTCAACTATAATAAATCTCGCATCACTGCCTCACCCTTCAAAAGTAATCTTTGATTAAGGGAATTTTTTCCTCTTGCTATTCAGAGGCTCTTCAAAGAAATCGTGCATCCTTGGCGAAAGCTTTTTCGAAACATGATAACTTCCATTACCTAAATTATATCTTCCTGTTTCATCGCAGAATATTATACAAATACTTCAGCTTTAATCCCACAATCTGAGAGAATGTTACTACAACATTGACTACAGCATATTTAATATTGGAAAACTTTTTTTTTAGAAACTTAGGCGCTATTAAAATAATAAGTCTGAACTCCATTCACTAGATTATTTTTAATTTTCATATCCTGAGTAATTCTGCAAGATTCAGTATTTGAAGTTATTGACCTGAGGCCGATTACGAATAGTTTTCTCTCCGATTTAGCAGATTTCGTTCCTGGCAGCTGCTGATCGCCTTCATCAGACGGTCATGACTTCAGATTTTCTGATATAGGGTTTTCTGCAATTGCTGTATCATAGTCGATTCCAATAACAATGTTTCTCACACCTTTGTCTATTAAGAAAGTCTTGGATAAGTAAGGAGTCTATTCATTGTTTAATATCCAGCTAACAAATATGCAATTTCTCTTCCTGAGCTGTTAACTTCCTCGTGGGTTTAACACAAGGAAAATTTTCCCTCTTGATTTAGATACATTGGAAATACTCGGGGAAATGTTAAGGAAATATCTTTAATTCCATGAATGATTAATCTTATATTGTTCTAATCGCTATTATTTTTATCATGCCTGAAATATTTCAGTTTTCACTCTTTAAAACTTGAACTTTTTTCCCAATACGAGAATCTGAATATAAACTCGTGAAACTTTTCATTTTTCCAACGAATCTCGAACGAATTTTAATGCTTAATCATATGCATAAAAACAAAAGTAGTAGAGAGAGCAGAAGAGAGAGTAGAGAGAGCGAGAGAGAGAGAGAGAGAGAGAGAAGAGAGAGAGAGAGAGAGAGAGAAACAAAATAAATAATGAGACGAAAGTACTTTGCATCTCAATTGTTTCACTTTTCCTTCGTGGCTGTAACTTTGGTCGTATAATCATCATGTTTTTACCTTTTTCAAGAGTTAAAACAATAAAATTGAAGGTTTATTGGTAATGCCGACGTTTCACTACTACATTGTTGCATCTTCAAGGCTGAAATACAGCGAGTTGACTTAATAAATATTCATAAAAACATTTATCATAGCACACAAATAAAAATCACTACAGTATTATCTTGTTTTAAATGTTAACCCACTTAAAATATATACAAAAACACCATTGACAAGAAAAGGACCTACCCAGACGAGAGCTAAAGGGAAACTGTTGAAAGAAGGAGAGAGAAAGAAACAAATAAAAAGAGAAAAAAAAAGCAAGAAAAATAAACAACAAGGCACACATGTACAATAAGGCAACGACAAGACAAATGGGGCCATCAAGCAATGAACAGTTGAGTAGATGATGTTTGGGCGTTTAATGATGGGAGAGTTAATTTTATTATTATGGACTGTAAGGTTGTTAAGTCGCTGTTTTTCTGCGTTTGTCTATGGATGTTTTGCCTAATTTGGAATGCTTCCTTACATTGGATTGTTCTGGGTTGGACAATCTTCTTCCGGTTCTAAAACTAACTCCTCTATGGGCGTCTATGCGTACCCTTAGCAGTCGTTTGGTACATCCAACGTAAGTCCCCTGGTTACACCTGGGGCAAGTATACTTATAAACAACGTTGGATGTAAACAACGGACTAACTTTGTCCTTGAGCTTAAAGAAGGACCCGATGGTGCTAGGATTTTTTTGGGTTTAATTTTAGATTCAAGGCAGGCAATTCTCTCTGAAGTAAATTTAGACTTTTTCCTAAAATAGTCATCATATAAGTAAGGGAACGTTGCAAACCTTTTCATCTTTTGCACAGTATGGATAGCAGTGGGCATTTCCATTTTCTTATCTTAGAACTTGTTTAAGGCTCTGAAGATTACCTTTTGAGGAAAACAGTTGTTACTAATGTAGTTAGCCAGGGTTACGACCTCTTCATGGAAGGTCATCCAACTGGACGAGTGTGTAAAGGCCCTGTGGAGGAGATAGAAATGGAGTTTAATTTAAAATTAAAATGACAGAAGCTATAGAAATTCGTACCCAAATCTGTAAAAGTATCTTTTCTATAAATCCCTGGACTCCTGCACGTATGATTCTGAGAGCTGCAGCTCCAACGTTTGAGTGTGTGTGTGTGTGTGTGTATATATATATATATATATATATATATATATATATATATATATATATATATATATATAAGCGAATACCACGGAAATGATAGACAGGAATCCAAGCGCTTTCGTCTTTATTCAGACATCGTCAAGTAGCTCCTTGACGATGTCGAATAAAGACGAAAGCGCTTGGATTCCTGTCTATCATTTCCCGTGGTATTCACTTATTATGAAGTCACGTGCATCTACTGTGATTTTTTAAGCATATATATATATATATATATATATATATATATATATATACATACATATATATATATATATATATATATATATATATATATATATATATATATATATATAAGCGAATACCACGGGAAATGATAGACAGGAATCCAAGGCGCTTTCGTCTTTATTCAGACATCGTCAAGGAGCTACTAAAGTACAATCGGAGAGGAAGGCCTCAGGTACAAACGAGATCAGGAATACCAGATGGTTAATTATCAAAAGGGGTACAAATTAAAAGGGATAATCCAGATTATCGGATATCACACGTCACAAACTTAAACAGATTCTGACCCTAACCGAAATTACAAAGTATCTTTACAGTCCAAAACATGTAAAAACTGAATATATTAATTTTGTTGCTTATATTTATCTACAACTTTTTTCATTATGAAAGCATCAAGTTTAAATAAACCAAGACTTAAATTTAGAACATTTCTATTATTTGACTTGATAAAACAAGATTCAATGATATTCCTTTTAAACTGTGTCATTACATGGGACTAAGGCTCTTGCTTTGACTCCAGTTAATTAGGATGGTCAAATAAATCTCATATGTACAAATAATGCATTCGATATTTGCCCAGTTCTCACAGAATATTGATGTTGCTTAAGACGCTGTGAAAGAGATTTGCCAGTCTGTCCGTAATAGATTTTATCACACTTTTTGCAAGGAATTTCATATATGCAGCCTGGAAGATCTTTAGGAGAATTTTTGATTACTAAACTCTTGACATTAATATTACTGAAAACAACATTTATGTTAAAAAGCTTTAAAATTCTAGGAATATCTAAAAACCTTTCATCATAAGGTAATTTTTAGAATGTTATGCTTACTAAATTCAAGTTTGTCATTAGTTGAATAAAATGTTTATTCAACTAATGACAAACTTGAATTTAGTAAGCATAACATTCTAAAATTACCTTATGATGAAAGGTTTTTTAGATATTCCTAGAATTTTTAAAGCTTTTTAACATAAATGTTGTTTTCAGTAATATTAATGTCAAGAGTTTAGTAATCAAAAATTCTCCTAAAGATCTTCCAGGCTGCATATATGAAATTCCTTGCAAAAAAGTGTGATAAAATCTATTACGGACAGCACTGGCAAATCTCTTTCACAGCGTCTTAAGCAACATCAATATTCTGTGAGAACTGGGCAATATCGAATGCATTATTTGTACATATGAGAGATTTAGACCATCCTATTAACTGGAGTCAAGCAAGAGCCTTAGTCCCATGTAATGACACAGTTAAAAGGAATATCATTGATCTTGTTTTATCAAGTCAAATAATAGAAATGTTCTAATTTAAGTCTTGGTTTATTTAAACTTGATGCTTTCATAATGAAAAAAGTTGTAGATAAATATAAGCAACAAAATTAATATATTCAGTTTTTACATGTTTTGGACTGTAAAGATACTTTGTAATTTCGGTTAGGGTCAGAATCTGTTTAAGTTTGTGACCGTGTGATATCCGATAATCCTGATTATCCCTTTTAATTTGTACCCCTTTTGATAATTAAACCATCTGGTATTCCTGATCTCGTTTGTACCTGAGGCCTTCCTCTCCGATTGTACTTTAGTAGCTCCTTGACGATGTCTGAATAAAGACGAAAGCGCTGGATTCCTGTCTATCATTTTATTTCCCGTGGTATTCGCTTATTTATGAAGTCACGTGCATCTACTGTGATTTTTTAAGCATATATATATATATATATATATATATATATATATATATATATATATACAGCACGTATAAAAGGCTCATTAAAAAACATTGGTTAACGGTAAGGACTTTATTTCGGTGCACTGACTTCCACCTTATCAAGTTACTTGATAAAGGTGGAAGTCAGTCCACCGAAAATATAGTCCTTAGCATTAACCAGAGTGTTCTGATGGCCTTTTATACTGAGGACGTATCCCGTTTTACCAGAAGGATTTATACTATCTATAGTGTGTGTGTGCGCGTGTGCGTGCTAGCGTGTATGAAAAAGGTAAGGCATCCTTGAACCTCCTCAAGAAATGGAATTGCTGGAGAACATTGAGGATGAAACAACCTGTGATCGCCAGGCGAGGAATTTGTCATTTATCAGTGCCAGAACGTTTACTGGTATTAAGAAATCTAGAAAAATGACCATGAAGTATGCCTACGATTTGGAGGCTTTTGATGGTGTCGAATTTTTTTTGTAAAACAGAACTGGCCATTATAAGAAATAAGAGCCGACAAATGTTCATACGAGGAAATGCTTTCCTTATGCAACTTTTGCTTAGAGCTGTATGATATACAAGCGCAAGGTGGCTCTTCAGTTTCGGAACTCCTCACTGCCCAGTGGGAAAAAAACAGAAATTATGCAATTTTGAGAGAGAGAGAGAGAGAGAGAGAGAGAGAGAGAGAGAGAGAGAGAGAGAGAGAGAGAGGAGGCAGGTAGTAGTTTTTAATCCAACACTAAAGACATTAGGGATTTTAGAATCATCCTTCACATAGTTCCTGAAAGTTGAACATATTTCGAAGTAGCATTTGCTCATGATGCTTGATTTCTTTGAAAAGCCTCTGAATAGCCATACAAAAATGTAATAAAAGGTTAATTGTGGGGAGTGATACATTCTTGCTAAATGCATTACGTTTTCAGTAAGAATGTTGCAGTCAAATACCTTACCACAATACATTTAAGAAATCAAAGCAAGATTGAAATAAATTACTTCACCAACACTGCAAGTAGAATATTGATATGCCTTGTGCTTTGCTATCAGCAAAGGTGGCAGAGACGTATACCTGGATTAATATCTTGAAAGGAAACCAGAAAACAAGGACGAACAACACTGCGCAATGGGGGTGCCCCCCCCCCCCCCCCCACACACACACACACACACACACACACACACACATGCCACTAATCAGTCACGCTTGTATAACAATATTTGCAGCCCAATCTCTTTTCCTTTTTTTTTTTTTTTTTTTTGTTTTTTATACAAAGGCCACGGTTTAGTCCGACCGTTGCGTTCGGCTGAGTGGAGCTTAGTCGCATTGAGAGATAACCATTCATATGATATTACTCTGCCGTGTTTGGCTCGAATGATCTTAACGCACGTGAGGCTCATATTTCAACCTGTCTCGGCCAAATGATACTCCATTGTGAAAATTATTATCCCATTTTGCGTTCCCTTAATATCATTGTATATTTTCGTGGCCTTTCCAAAGCCTCACGTTGAACGTCCAGTGTAGGTTAATACCGAAATCTGAGTTCCAGTATTTCTGCTAGATTTGGCTATGGCATTTTTGTAACGCCTTATAACCAGTGTAAATGGTCCGTCTGTGATTAATTAAGTTTATTAAAACTGTTATTTGGTATATTTTCAAAACTCAGAAACAGAGAGAGAGAGAGAGAGATTGAAACCAGGGCTATTTCAGCTCCTCTCACAGAGCCACTGGTTCTAAAAGAAAGAATCTGCTCACTTGACAAAAATAGCCGTTTGACATTTTTTCTTCTCACCTCTCCAAAGGGTAAAACTCTCCTCCTCTCCTCCTCCTCCTCCTCCTCCTACCTCCTCCCCTCCTCCTCCTCCTCCTCCTCCTCCTCCCCTTCATCATCTTCTTCTTCTCAGTGCCTTTCTTTCTCTCTGTGGACAGGCTTGACAAATGTCAGGGAAAGAATAAGACGGAGACATTTCTGGTAAGCGAGAGTTTCTCCTCGGACATTCATCTGGAGGCGCAGAAGAAGGCGTCTGGGCAGCTTGAAGTCTCTTTCTTTGCTTTCGTTTCTCGAAACTCTGAAATGGGGATTTCTTTGCTTCTGTATAGTGTAAGGAAATGGTTCGTTTCCAGGTTTTGATTGTGTATCTGCGTTTGCCTGGAATTACAAATGCATGTGGAATTGAGACAGGAATTTAGACAAGCTCAGACAAAGGACATTCTGCCTTGTATGTATATCCCTCAGTAAAGAAAATGACAGACTTTATGAGTAAAATTGAAGTAGGTCATACATCTTATTGTTAAAAAAGTATAGTAAGGTGTCGAATTTCCAACATAAAATGAGGTGCAGATTTTGTTTTAGGGCCAACTAGTGGCTCTCTGGGAAGCTATTATCATAAAATCTGTCATATGATATACTAGAATACAAATTATCATTTCAAAATACTTTTATTTCCATCATTATGCCTACGTCAAAATGTATATCCTTTAGCTCTGGGTATTTCTCTTACATAATCAGAATTCAAGGCCCATGATTTTGTACTCGATATTGGAAAAGTAAAATAAAACATTTCCTTCAATTATTTCATAGTATTCCCTGTGATGATAATAATAGCTTCCTGTATTGCCATCATCAGAAATAATTGTTTTTTTAGAAACCTTTTAGTGAAAATGCAGCTACATTAGAATAGAAAATGTTCATAAGTTCAGTTTTTTCTGCCTCTTTTCAAGCAAATTGACTACAACATATTTTCATATCTCTGTTTGACAATAAATTCTGTATATTTATTGAATATATGAACATTATGGCAAATTATCTACCTTTTCTGCAAAGTTCAGAAGTGGTATATTGTTAAAGGCTATGGTCATGAGAAAGTTCAGATGTGGCAGAGGTTACAGATGTGACAAGCTGTTATATGCTATCCAATCTCTCCTCTCTATATCTATGGTCTCGACCACAGTGGAAGCATCATCATCATCATCTTCATCCCCACCACTTGTCTAATCTAAGGAGTCGATTGCCTTGATGCTTCTCCAACTATTCCTATCAAAGTCATCTTCTGCTAAATCCTTCTTCTTTAAATCCTCCTTCACTTTATCACTCCATCTGCTTCATATCGATCACCTACCCCTAGATTAGATAGTGGTGGGAATGAAGATGATGATGATGCTTCCACCGTGGTCGAAACCATAGATATAGAGAGGAGAGATTGGACAGTGTATAACAGTTAAACCAGTTAAACTGCCTGGCGCCATCGCTATGTAATGATTCCTATGTAAACAGTGGCGCAACCCACGCAATCTTATGGGAAATCCTATACTCTTTTAAAACGTGTTTCTTTCGATGTCCGCCAAGACTGTCGAATGATTTATGCACCATTTACTATATACATGTACTTTATGCAGAAATAAAAATATTTAAATTTGCTACAATTATTGAGCCATAAGGTTTTGTAGATATGGTAACTACATTACGGTTATTTTCTAAGCAGTCTTTAAAGATTGGTAAATTATCTTCGCAGCATTTCAAAAGGAGAATGTGTACTTATATGCATATACGTATATATATAATATATATATATATATATATATATATATATATATATATATATATGTATAACAGAATCACGAAAGTTAGGAACGTGATAAATCCATAAATAAAGATAAATGCCACGAAGGAAAAATAAACGAAGGAGTCTGCGAGATCTTTCGGCTGAAAAGCCCTTTACTTAAGGCAGCTACTGACAAAAATACGAGAAAAGACAATACAAGAAGGTTCGTATAAACTGACAGATAGGGATTATAGAAGGATTAGTGCCTAGAATCCGACACACCTGGAAGATAAGAAACCTTCCCAAACAAGCATAAACAAAGGGTGCAATTAAAGGTTTAAGACAATCATCTCAGATACATCTCCAGACAATTAAAGGATTATAGGTGACAGCTATACGGAACCTGGTACAAAACCATATTCACAAAAAATGACAGACATACATTTACAATAAAAAAATTTTTTTTTAATAACTCTAAGGCAAACTGATTTTTATTTAAGTCAGTAATTATATATTTGAGGTCATTCTTAAACATGTTACAGATACAAGGGTCTAAATGCAAAAAAAGGCACGACTAACATTGAAAATTACAATGAAAAGTAAGTTGTATTAAAGCAAATTCTAAAATATTTTCGTGATAAGACATCTCTTGACCGTGCAATTACTGAACTGTCAATCCAATTAATTCGGTGGTGTTTTTTTTCACTTAAATGAATAATAATGCATTAGATTTTTGCCCAGTTTTTACAGAGTATTTATGCTGGCTTAGCCTTACTCTAAGCCCTTGCTCGACTGTCCCAGGTAGAATGAGGGACAATCCATACATGGAATTTTATATATTATGTTGTTGCTTTCTCTGGGGCCATTTTTTATTAACATTCTTTTTAGTGTGTTATTATAGGAAGAAACAAGGTTGACATTAAAAGCTTTACAATGGTTTAATGGTTCAAATCCGTTAAAATAAGGCAAACTGAGAATGTTCTTAGAATTTCTTTCTGTGTGTTGTTTTCAGTATAAAACTTTTTGTGGGCTTTATTAAAACAATGTCTAATATATGTGAAGGATAGCATAAATCTTTTCCTTTCCCTATTTTTCTTATGTATTCAATTTCTTGATCCAAATATTGTGGACTGACAATTCGTAATGCTCGTAAAAACATAGAGGAAAAAAATTGATATTTTTATATTAAGATGGTGCCTGAAGAAATGAACATAAGTTAAGTTGTTTTAGTCGGTTTCCTATAAATACTGAATTTACATTGAAATGGTTCTCTATGTATCAAAAACATCTAAGAAAGGGAGGCAATTGTCTTTTTCTAATTCTAGAGTAAACTTAATCGATGGTACCTGGTTATTTAATTTAGAGAGTAAATCATTTACATCAATACCGACAGGAAGAACAGCTAAACAATCATCAACGTAACGATACCACTTTACAGGAATATGAATGATATTAGGTAAGTAGCGTTTTTCGAAGAATTCCATATACAGGTTTGAGAGCAATGTAAATTCAGTATTTTATAGGAAACCGACTAACAACTTAACTTATGTTCATTTCTTCTCAGGCCACCATCTTAATATAAAAATATCAATTTTTTCCTCTATGTTTTTACGAGCATTACGAATTGTCAGTCCACAATATTTTGGATCAAGAAATTGAATACATAAGAAAAATAGGGAAAGATTTATGCTATCCTTCACATATATTAGACATTTGTTTTAATAAAGCCCACAAAAAGTTTATACTGAAAAACAACACACAGAAAGAAAATTCTAAGAACATTCTCAGTTTGCCTTATTTTAACGGATTTGAAACCATAAAAAACCATTGTTAAAAAAAAGCTTTTAATGTCAACCTTGTTTCTTCCTATAATAACACATAAAAAGAATGTTAATAAAAAATGGCCCCAGAGAAAGCAACAACATAATATATAAAATTCCATGTATGGATTGTCCCTCATTCTACTGGGACAGTCGAGCAAGGGCTTAGAAGTAAGGCTAAGCCAGCATAAATACTCTGTAAAAACTGGGCAAAAATCTAATGCATTATTTATTCATTTAAGTGAAAACAACCACCGAATTAATTGGATTGACAGTTCAGTAATTGCACGGTCAAGAGATGTCTTTATCACGAAATCTTTTAGAATCTGCTTAATACAACTTACTTTCATTGTAATTTCAATGTTAGTCGTGGCCTTTTTCATTTAGACCCTTGTATCTGTAACATGTTTTAAGAATGACCTCAATATATAATTACTGACTTAAATCAAAAATCAGTTGCCTTAGAGTATTAAAAAAATTTTTTTTAATTGTAATGTATGTCTGTCATTTTTTGTGAATATGGTTTTGTCTACCAGGTTCCGTATAGCGTCACCTATAATCCTTTAATTGTCTGGAGATTGTATCTGAGATGATTGTCTTAAACCTTTAATTGCACCCTTTGTTTATGCTTGTTTGGGAAGGTTTCTTATCTTCCAGGTGTGTCGGATTCTAGGCACTAATCCTTCTATAATCCCTATCTGTCAGTTATACGAACCTTCTTGTATTGTCTTTTCTCGTATTTTGTCAGTAGCTGCTTAAGTAAAGGGCTTTTCAGCCGAAAGATCTCGCAGACTCCTTCGTTTATTTTTCCTTCGTGGCATTTATCTTTATTTATATATATATATATATGACTGCAGCACATAGTAATTATTAGTAAATGGAAATTTTGCCATGTTATTTCTCTTAACAATGTTCATGTACCTTTATATTAGATTCCGTATTAACTTGTTTTATTTTTCAATAAATCTTTTAATGGAGCCCCTCTATTCATAAGAGAAACCTTTTCAGAATTATTTTATTTTTCTTTGTTGGAATAAATACTTTTATGCACAGTAGTGTTAAGTTTATCGCTCAAAAAATAATTACGTTAATTGTTATCAAGAAAAGTAACCTTGAAGTTTTTAAAAACTGGATTTTCAATACTTTACCTTTTTCTATACAATCTTTAATCTTAAACAATACTGTGCATAAAAGTATTTGCTTCAACAAAGAAGAATAAAATTCAAATAATTCTGAAAGGCTTTTAGTACCAATAGAAGGGCTACATTAGAAGATTTATTGAAAAATAAAACACAAGTTAATTCGGAATCTACTAATAGAAAGTCACTTCAATATCGTTAGAGGAATAACATGGCATAATATCCTTTTACTAATTACTATGTGTTGCAGTCTGCAGACATATCGTAACCATATATATATATAGCTATGTAACATGACTTGTAATTCAACACATTTATTTACATTGTACAGTCTAAGTTGGGCTAGCCTTTAAGAATAACTTAGACTTTCATAGCTAGCCAAGACTTAAGCTGTATTTCAAAGACATGACTAGAAACATCAGCATTCCTGAAGGTTATCCCAAACTAGGCTACCTTTGCTAAACTAAGGTTAGGCTACCCTTGGTTATTTGATGATCAATCCTGGTAGACTGGCTAGTCAGTAAAGTTTACTTTTAAAGCTATAATATAGTATAAATTTGAAGTATTAAGTAAAAATGGTAAATGGTAAAATTGAAGAGTAGCCTACTATGTTTCTGTGTTCTGGCAGATCAAATTCAGCCAAGTCCTCTGCATATAAGGAGGTTTGAGGACTTCTTGATGACATTGTAAATTACATTATAATTCTTCATTAACACTTACAACTGCGGCAGGACCAGGGCTAGGCCTCTCAATACTATACACATTCTAGTACTACTAGTAGTTGGGAAAATTATCAGACTTAACCATGCCTACATGGTCTGACAGTAACCCTACATGCTAATTTATTAGGCTATGTGAATTTAATGTCAAATAGGCTTCAGTTAAAATCTTATTACAACATTCATGATTTTAATAGCTCAATAAGCAGGTGTGCAGTTGACTGCAAGTTGACTGTGATCTAACACACATTTACTTTGGGTTGTTTCAACACTGTTTAAAGAATGTCATGAATGAAAAATAGCACTGTCTTGTGAAAAATGATCCCCTGTACTAGTGTGATCCTGTTTCTGTATGGAACACAGTTGATGGCCCAGCACTGGAGTGGGTGCCATAAGTGGCTTTGTTGCTGCTGCTCTCTGGAGTCGCTGCTGCTGCCAACTCTCCAAATCCTCACATAACAGTGGCGCCTTAGGTGCGCATGATCGTCACTTGTCTGTCCAATCTCTCCCCTCTATATCTATGTTCAAAAACCCATTCTTCCTCTTTATTCGTTATTTAATGTTGCATTGAAAACTGAATATTGTTTTTTTGAATGATGAGCATTATTCATTAACAATGGCATACTACCTCTCTTTTGAAATATATTGAAACCTTAAAATAAAATGGGTAAAACACGAAACTTTATTAATCCTCCCATATTGCGTATAAGTAAATCAAAGAAGTGAAAGTCAGAAATGGAAAGAAATAAAAAATGAATATTAATTATGACACAGGGAAACTATACATTGCTTATAAGCGGAAGACTTCTCTATGCCATATTATCTTTTGTCATTTACTTTCTGTATTATGTTACTTTGTGTCACACCTTTAGGTGAGTTTTTTGTGTTCCAAGTTTATATCTACGTACACTATCAGACAATAAAAACGTGAAGTTTTAAAGCGAAAAACATGGTAATATGATCACGACCATCAACTATAAATCATTCCTGCTGTTTAGTGTTTTCGTTCAGCCCCAAAAAATTATATTTCAAAATGCTGTTCTGACATGTTCAGGTATTGAGCCGTGGTGTTTTGTGTAGAAAACATAATACCTTTCAAGCAGATCTTTCTCCCATAAGACCGTCCAGTCAGACAACCTTTACAATTGTCGTAGTATCAGGTCATTCATCCACGAAACTATTAAACCTGTTTCATTTTAGCCTTGTCCTCATTTTACGATGGCACTTCCTCTCTTCCGATGAACTTTTCTCTTTCGATCGCCCAGTTTGGCTTATTTTATTGCTTCCCAAAAAACTGAAGGGAAAACTGAAACTGTTTATGGGGGACATAAATCTGTTGTTGTGGATTTCGAAAAACCCTCCATCAGGTCCATATATATATATATATATATATATATATATATATATATATATATATATATATATATATATATATATATATATAATATATATATATATATATATATATATATATATAATATATAATAATATATATATAATATATATATTATATATATATATATATATATATATATATATATATATATATATATATATATATATATATATATATATATAATATGCAACTGTAATAGCCACACTGCCCTCTTGAACCTCTTGAAATTCTTTGTTCTTTTTTTTTGGATACGCTTGTCACTACAAAGCCTGAAGATCCAAGATCAAAGACACTTTTTTGAAGTAATTGTGATGTCCGGTACTGGAAACGAACCAGGTCCCATAATCATAAAGAGGTCACGTTGCTGACCTGATATTAAGTCATCTCCCTTAACAGAGGACGCTTCGGTGGTAAGGAACACCAGAGGCCAATAAGACTCCTTCAGTTTAGACTACGTCCTTTACTGGAAAGCAATAATTATTTCCCCTGATATCACGTAATATATATGAAAAGTAAAACTCAAAGGTATAGAACAAAATGGCCACATACCTACAATCATATCAACAGTGACAGGAAGAGCTTGTTTAGTTACAAATATACACAAAGAGGTTAGTGGATAAAAAAAATGAGAAGTCTAGGAATGGTAATGATTTCGGACTTGATAAGTGAGTCGAGACGAAGATGGCTTGGGCCTGTGGTCAGGATGAATGAGGGAGAAGGAAGGAGTGAATGGCTCTGAGTTGGAACCTTTGAAAGGGTAGAAGGACGAGAGGGAGACGTGATAAAGTGAGGAAGGATTTGGAGGAGAGGGTCACCGCAGAGCAAGAATGCTGTTGAGGAAATAG
>NC_087214.1:50137188-50139688 GCF_015104395.2 Macrobrachium nipponense
CATATGACAAAAATAGCCCTTTGACATTTTTCCTTCTCTCCAAAGGACAACCTCCTCCTCCTCCTCCTCAGCACCTTTCTTCCTCCAGGTGTCATTCCCTCTGTGGACAGTCTTGAGAAATCTCGGGAAAGAATGAGATGGAGAGACTTCGTGTAGGAGAGAGTTTTTCTTCGGACATACATCGGGAGGTGGCAGAGGAAGGAGGTTTCTGGGAACTTTGACGTCTCTCTCGCTCTGCTTTCGTTTCCCGATACATAGGGTCGGGGTTTCTTCGTTTCTGTAAAGAATGGTTTGTTTCTATATGTGACTGTAGATTTGTGCTTATCTGGAATTACAAATACGTGGGAAATGAACAGAAGTTTCAACAAATTTAGACAATTTAACATTTACGCAAATGACCTTAATAAAGAAAATGTGCAAATTTAATATTAGAATACATCCTCCTGCATATTATTACACTAAGTCTTTAAACTTACTTATGGAAAGTTTCGATTTTCGACATAAGATAATGTGAAGATTTTGTTTTAGCGCCCTCTTAAGGCCGGGTATTCACGCTCAGGATGAGCGTTCACACGTAAAGAGTAGAACTGTCAGTCGGACAGTCCAAGGTGGTTATAAGTACGGTGGTTGCATGTGGAGTGAAGGAAATTGACTCGTCGGCATCTCTTGCCTGCTTAGGCCACACCCCCTTTACACCAAGGTTGTGCATTAACCGCAGGCTTGTAATTGTGATTTGATTGAAATGTAATTATTTACACATTTTTAAGGTAATTGCAATTGTACTTCTTTATATCTATTTAATATTAAGTTTAATTGCAATTGTAATTTGATAATAGGATTGGTAATTATAATTGTAACTGAAACTGACATAAAGCATGACGTAATTACTCAAAGCCTGACTGACGGAAATCTGTCTGCTAAACGGAAGAAGACGTCATACTGTTTTCTAGGCTTCAAGTTAGGCAATTATGACATCACCTGTGGAAATATTCCTTTGTAAGCAATGAAAATGCACAAATTTCTTTGTTTTTCTGATTTATTTGGCACACGACACCATAGTTTAGCTATGTTAAAATGGCAACATAGTTAAAAAGACCATCCTCCCACTTTTACTACTGAAAGCTGATGAGCATGGTATAAATGGGGAGGAGCTTAGTGACGTCACTGATAACTAGCAAATCAGGACAAAGAAGTAGTTTTCAAGTACAGCTTGGTTTTTATTGTTTTTTATTTTTTAATCATTGTCAGTCTCAGTATCAGGAATATAACAAAAAATCTAAACTTTCCTTTAAGCTTGCGAAGCTTTTTATAATAGCGAAACTTTAAAAACAAACAGGTAAAAATCTTATTTTGATTTGTATTACCATAGCGTTCAATGGGGATGACGCTACCTCTTTCTCTAGATACCTTGGGACGGTCAACTCGAGGTCATTGCCCTCATTTCTCGCTTAGCCTTTGTCGTGCCAACACTATATGGCAGCTATGGAAACTCCGCTGGTTGATCAGGAGTTGGAGCTACATAGATTAGCTCGAGCTATGGCAGTTCACTTCAAAATAGGAAAGAAGCAAAAAAGCATAACAGAGCATTGTCTAAATATTACCCTTTAAAGAGAGATGTCTATTCTCATACAATGTTAATGAATAAGGCTAAATTAGACTTAGGGGTTGGTTATTTATGAAATGGACTGTGAAGCCTACTTTCACTCATAACACCTTTCATGAAAAGGCAGGACACTGCCCTAGGCCTATGCCGAACTATTTTTATCACATGGAAATAGTTTTTGTTTATTATATGATTTGGACTCACGAATGGCAATTATGCAGGAAGGTGCTTACTGGAGAGTGTTTATATTCAAACTAGCAATAATGAGAATTTTAGTGGTAATAAAGGACTTTATAAAACAGTTCCTCTATTTGCTCATATTACCCAACAACAATATACTATGAACAAGGACTTGTTTACTCCTTGACGATCATTACGCAGTGTGAAGATTAGTGTTTCTTTTGTTTTTTTCTACTTTTTTCTCTATTTGTAAATATTACGATGTATGTTTTGACTTCTGTGTACTTGAGTCTATAAAAGCACTTGAAAAGGGCCGGTGGAGGCCGAAACGGTAGAGCAACTTGAACAACTTTCTTCAATTTCCCTGAGCAAATCGCATATATAATATATATATATATATATATATATATATATATATATATATATATATATTAGTCACTAAAGAAAAACTTGTAAATCTGTAATTCCCCATACTGCTAAATTACTAAATTTATAACCTTCTCTTGTACAACTTCATCCTCATCAGTCGCTCTTTAATGATTTAAAAGAGTGAAGAGTTTGCTTTTTATTTTATATTATTATTAATTTCTTTGGCTCAGGACAATTTCATAGAAGGTTATAGTAATATCTATGGTACCTTACTCAATAACATCGGACAGAGAAATAGAGAAAAGGTGTGGGGAAGGGAAATGATGCTACTATTTAATTTTTGTTATA
>NC_087214.1:50142258-50152258 GCF_015104395.2 Macrobrachium nipponense
GCGTTGTTATATATCATGAAACCATTGAATTGGTTACAAATCGTTAAAACAGAGGATTGCTTTAATCTATATGTGTTATGCTTGATTGCAGTGGTATAAGGCGCCTTTGTCGCGCGGCTACCTTTGCCACGGGGTTTGCAAGCTTAGCAATATTGTTCTTTCGCGAAGATCATATTTTAATTATTAGATGAATTGTTTTAACAGATATTTTTTGTGTTATGATATCTTAGAACTGGTTGTGAATCATTTTAAATAGGCTGTTACAGTAACTGACTTTCCTGTATTTTGATAAGGCAATGTTTATCTAACTGCTTATTTTAATTTTTCTGTTTCTTATATTTTACTTTGAATGTACTGTGAACCTTATGCGCTCGATATGGGCCAGTTGGAGGCCGAAACTGTTGAGCTAAAAGGAATTTCAGCTTCTCTTCTCCCCTGTGGACTACAATATATATATATATACACATGTATATGTATATGTATGTGTATATATATATATATATATATATATAATAATTATATATATACATACATATACACACACAAATATATATTTCAGGGTGAGAGGCGACATCAACTTTTAGCCTCTCGCGGTAGTGTAGTAGGTAAAAGCTTCACTGACGTTCCTGGATTTGGAAGGCAAGTCTATTATCGAGAAAAAAAATTCCCCTTCTTCGGTTAAGCATATATATGAAAATATATTAATTCCGAGGTAGAGCGAATTAGATATTAAAAAACATTGTAGCTCGATATATGTATATGAATCACGGAAAAGTTATATGACTTATAGATTGGCTACGTGCTGTCAAAAGCACTACAAACACTACCGGAGTCGAGGTGGGTTGATGTTGTCGGCCAAACAACGAATTACCTGCGCGCGCGAAAGGTATTTTCAGGGTGAGAGGCGACATCAGCTTTTAGCCTCTCGCGGTAGTGTAGTAGGTAAAAGCTTCACTGACGTTCCTGGATTTGGAAGGATCCTGGGTTCGCGCCCCGATCCAGGCAAGTCTATTATCGAGAAAAAATTCCCCTTCGGTTAAGCATATATATGAAAATATATTAATTCCGAGGTAGAGCGAATTAGATATAAAAGGACAATTGTAGCTCGATATATGTATATGAATCACGGAAAAGTGATATGACTTTATATATATATATATATATATATATATATATATATAGATATATATATATATATAATACACACACACACACACACATATATATATATATATATATATATATATATATATATGGGCCTTTTATAGTATATATATATATATATATATATATATATATATATATATATATATATATATATATATACATACACTTATATAATGACCAGTCCATTACATTTTACTGGAACTAAAAATAATCAGTACTACCTGGTCACTACTGCCATAGTTAGTGCTAGAGACCAAGATTCCTGTGTTATATATAGGAAATTAGAGTAGCGCCTACTTCACGGTTGTGTACCACTTAGTAGAGAAAATGACCTCTAAACACCAAACGACTGTCACTTGAGGCCAGCAACAACGATGTATATTAGACAATTTTCTTGATTGAAGACTGCTACTACAAAGGTAATAAAGATCTAGCGCAGGTGGCAGATGAGTCTTTCATGAGAAACCAATAGCATAAGTGTCTTCCCACTTGTGGAATGCTGTAAATATATAATACCATTCACAAAGATATTTATGGTGCGAAAATCCTGCACCGGCGAGGGGCAGGGGCTTGTACAACTTCATGCTGTGTACTTAATCCAAAACACCAGAAACCAAACAAATGGATCAATGAATGCTACAGAAATAATAAAAGACTGAGCGTAATTGAATAACGCATGAATCTGGGTCTAGGTATATCAGATAATTGTAATGTGGGAGAAGAGGTATGCTACAGAATGGGTAAAGTTATGAAGGCAGCAGGATATTATATACGGAAAAGTTTGGGAGGAAGCTTAGGTCCACACCTCCATTATAAAAGCGGGTTAAAAGAAAAGTGGAAACTAGAGATATGTTGTTTAGGAAATTGTAAAATACACGAAGTGTGGGGATATGTAGAAGGGCTGAAAAATGTAGTGTAAGAGGTCGCTGATAAGAGTATTTTAGGTTCAGAAGATAAGTGCACAATTCGGAAGTGTTGGTGAGAGGGAAAGAAGATGGCTGATCTGTAAAGGCGTATGAATGAGTTCATTTCTGCATGTGATTATTGCTTTGCATTATCTCATGAATAACTTCGAGATCATGTTAAAAATATGAAAGAGAGGAAATAATGAAAGAAGCTCTAGAAAAGAAAAAGTCTGTGAGACCGAGTTGCATTGTGCCAAGTGTGGTGTGGGTTTTCCCTGTAAGTGTATGAAAGGGGCTTATGATCTGGAAGTTATCTCAAATGATTGGAAGCTTAACGAGAAGCAAAAACTAAAAGGTAAATAACGAAGAATTGTTTACATCGATATAACATCTTGAATCATACATAAACATGATGAAGTTTTGAATAAAAAAATCATACATAAACATGAGAAGTCTTTTTGAATAGAAAATAAAGTAATAATACCAATGAGGTGAAACTTGCTCTAATGAGTGAAAAATACTAGTGAAGGAAATAATACAACTGCCAGTGGTACCTCTAAGCGAATGAGTCGGTTGCCTTTTTAATTCTTCCCCAACTATTTCATCAACAGCATCTTGCTCTGCGTGACCCTCTCCTCCAAATCCTTCCTCACTTTCTCACGTCTCCCTCTCGTCCTTCTACCCTTTAAAAGGTTCCAACTCGGTGCCATTTCACTCCTTCCTTCTCCCTCATTCATCCTGACCACAGGCCCAAGCCATCTTCGTCTCGACTCACTTATCAAGTCCGAAATCATTACCATTCCAAGACTTCTCATTTTTTTTATCTACTAACCTCTTTGTGTATATTTGTAACTAAACAAGCTCTTCCTGTCACTGTTGATGTGATTGTAGGTATGTGGCCATTTTGTTCTATACCTTTGAGTTTTACTTATCATATAAATTACGTGATATCAGGGGAAATAATTATAGCTTTCCAGTAAAAGACGTAGTCCAAACTGAAGGAGTCTTATTGGCCACTGGTGTTCCTTTATCACCGAAGCCGTCCTATGTTAAGGGAGATGACTTAATATCAGGTCAACAACGTGACCTCTTTATGATTATGGGACCTGGGTTCGTTTCCAGGTACCGGACATCACAATTACTTCAAAAAAAATGTCTTTGATCTTGGATCTTCAGGCTTTGTAGTGACAAGCGTATCCAAGAAAAAGTGCAAAGAATTCAAGAGGTTCAAGAGGGCAGTGTGGCTATTACAGTTGCATATATATATATATATATATATATATATATATATATATATATATATATATATATATATATATATATGGACCTGATGAACGTTTTCCGAAATCCACAACAGATTTATGTCCCCCATAAACAGTTTCAGTTTTCCCTTCAGTTTTTTTGGAAAGCAATAAAATAAAGAACAAACTGGCGATCGAAAGAGAAAAGTTCATCAAGAGAGGAAGTGCCATCGTAAAATGAGGACAAGGCTAAAATGAACAGGTTTAATAGTTTCGTGGATGAATGACCTGATACTCCGACATTTGTAAAGGTTGTCTGACTGAACGGTCTTATGGGAGAAAGATCTGCTTGAAAGGTATTCTGTTTTCTACACAAAACACCACGGCTCAATACCTGAACATGTCACAACAGCATTTTGGGGCTGAACGAAAACACTAAACAACATGAATGATTTATAGTTGATGGTCGTGATCATATTACCATGTTTTTCGCTAGTATGCCATTGTTAATGAATAATGTTCATCATTCAAAAAAAACAATATTCAGTTTTCAATGCAACATTAAATAACGAATAAAGAAGAAGAATGGGTTTTTGACCATAGATAGAGAGGGGAGAGATTGGACAGACAAGTGACGATCATGCGCACCTAAGGCGCCACTGTCATGTGGGGATTTTGAGAGATGGCAGCAGCAGCGACTGCAGAGACCAGCAGCAACAAAGCCACTCATGGCACCCACTCCAGTGCTGGGCCATCAACTGTGTTCCATACAGAAACAGGATCACACTAGTACAGGGGATTATTTTTCACAAGACAGTGCTATTTTTCATTCATGACATTCTTTAAACAGTGTTGAAACAACCTAAAGTAAATGTGTGTTAGATCACAGTCAACTTGCAGTCAACTGCACACCTGCTTTTTGAGCTATTAAAATAAGGAATGTTGTAATAAGATTTTCACTGAAGCCTATTTGACATTAAATTCACATAGCCTTATAATTAGCATGTAGGGTTACTGTCAGACCATGTAGGCATGATTAAGTCTGATAATTTTCCCAACTACTAGTAGTACTAGAATGTATATAGTATCGAGAGGCCTAGCCCTGGTCCTGCCGCAGTTGTAAGTGTTAATGAAGAATTATAATGTAATTTACAATGTCATCAAGAAGTCCTCAAACCTCCTTATATGCAGAGGACTTGGCTGAATTTGATCTGCCAGAACACACAAACATAGTAGGCTACTCTTCAATTTTACCATTTACCATTTTTACTTAATACTTCAAATTTATACTATATTATAGCTTTAAAAGTTAACTTTACTGACTAGCCAGTCTACCAGGATTGATCATCAAATAACCAAGGGTCGCCTAACCTTAGTTTAGCAAAGGTAGCCTAGTTTGGGATAACCTTCAGGAATGCTGATGTTTCTAGTCATGTCTTTGAAGTACAGCTCAAGTCTTGGCTAGTTTGAAAGTCTAAGTTATTCTTATAGGTTACCCTAACTTAGACTGTACAAGGTAAATAAATGTGTTGAATTGCAGTAGACTGCAGCACATAGTAATTAGTAAAAGGATATTTTGCCCTGTTATTTCTCTAACGATATTGAAGTGACTTTCTATTCGTAGATTCCGAATTAACTGGTGTTTTATTTTTCAATAAATATTCTAATGTAGTCCCTCTATTCATACTGAAAGCCTTTCAGAATTATTTGAATTTTATTCTTCTTTGTTGAAGCAAATGCTTTTATGCACAGTATTGTTGAAGAATAAAGATTGTATAGAAAAGGATAAAGTATTGAAAATCCAGTTTTTAAAAACTTCCAGGTTACTTTTCTTGATAACGATTAACGTAATTATTTCTTGAGCGATAAACTTAACAATACTGTGCATAAAAGTATTTATTCCAACAAAGAAAAATAAAATAATTCTGAAAAGGTTTCTCTTATGAATAGAGGGGCTCCATTAAAAGATTTATTGAAAAATAAAACACAAGTTAATACGGAATCTAATATAAAGGTACATGAACATTGTTAAGAGAAATAACATGGCAAAATATCCATTTACTAATAATTACTATGTCCTGCACTCATATATATACATATACATGCATACATATATATAAGTACACATTCTCCTTTTGAAATGCTGCAAAGATAATTTACCAATCTTTAAAGACGGCTTAGAAAATAACCGTAATGTAGTTACCATATCTACAAAACCTTATGGCTCAATAATTGTATTAGAGTTATACAGCAAATTTAAATATTTTTATTTCTGCATAAAGTACACGTTGTATATAGTAAATGGTGCATAAATCATTCGACAGTCTAGGCGGACATCCAAGGCAACACGTTTTAAAGAGTATAAGGTTTCCCATTAGATTGCGTGGGTTGCGCCACTGTTTACATAGGAATCATTACATAGCGATGGCGCCAGGCAGTGCATGTCACAGACTGGTTTAACTGTTAGACACTGTCCAATCTCTCCACTCTGTATCTATGGTTTCGACCACGGTGGAAGCATCATCATCATCTTCATCTCCACCACTTATCTAATCTAGGGGTAGGTGATCGATATGAAGCAGATGGAGTGATAAAGTGAAGGAGGATTTAGAGAAGAAGGATTTAGCAGAAGACGACGACTTTGACAGGAATAGTTGGAGAAGCATCAAGGCAACAGACTCCTTAGATTAGATAAGTGGTGGGAATGAAGATGACGATGATGCTTCCACCGTTGTCAAAACCATAGATATAGAGAGAAGAGATTGGATAGCATATAACAGCTTGTCATATCTGTAACCTCTGCCACATCTGAACTTTCTCATGACCATAGCCTTTAACAATATACCACTTCTGAACTTTGCAGAAAAGGTAGATAATTTGCCATAAATGTTGATATATTCAGTAAATATACAGAATTTATTGTCAAACAGATATGAAAATATGTTGTAGTCAATTTGCTTGAAAAGAGGCAGAAAAAACTGAACTTAAGAAATTTTCTATTATAGTGTAACTGCATTTTCACTAAAAGGTTTCTAAAACAATTATTCTGAATTTAAGCAATACAGGAAGCTATTATTATCATCACAGGAAATACTATGAAATAGCAAAAGGATATCCATTTTGACGTAGGCATAATGATGCAAATAAAAGTATTTTGAAATGATATTTTGTATTCTAGTATATCATATGACAGATTTTATGATAATAGCTTCCCAGAGAGCCATTAGTTGGCCCTAAAACAAAATCTGCACCTCATTTTATGTCGGAAATTCGACACCTTACTATACTTTTTTAACAATAAGATGTATGACCTACTTCAATTTTACTCATAAAGTCTATCATTTTCTTTACTGAGGGATATACATACAAGGTAGAATGTCTTTTGTCTGAGCTTGTCTAAATTCCTGTCTCAATTCCACATGCATTTGTAATTCCAGGCAAACGCAGATACACAATCAAAACTGGAAACGAACCATTTCCTTACACTATACAGAAGCAAATATAACCCCATTTCGGCGTTTCGAGAAACGAAAGCAAAGAAAGAGACGTCAAGCTCTCCAGACGCCCAGACGCCTTCTTCTGCGCCTCCAGATGAATGTCCAGGAGAAACTCTCGCTTACCAGAAATGTCTCCATCTCATTCTTTCCCTGCCATTTGTCAAGCCTGTCCACAGAGAGAAAGAAAGGCACTGAAAGGCACTGAAAAGAAGAAGAAGAGGAAGAACGAAGAAGAGAAGAAGATTAAGGGGGGGTGGGGGGGGGGGGGGGGAGGAGGAGGAGATTTCCCTTTGGAGAGGTGAGAAGAAAAAAAAATGTCAAACGGCTATTTCTGTTAAGTGAGCAGATTCTTTCTTTTGGAACCAGTGGCTCTGTGAGAGGAGCTGAAATAGCCCTGGTTTTCAATCTCTCTCTCTCTCTCTCTCTCTCTCTCTCTCTCTCTCTCTCTCTCATGTTTCTGAGTTCTGAAAATATACCAAATAACAGTTTTAATAAACTTAATTAAACACAGACAGACTATTTACACTGGTTATAAGGCGTCACAAAAATACCATTGGCAAATCTAGCAGAAATACTGGAACTCAGATTATGGTATCAACCTACACTGGACGTTCAACGTGAGGCTTAGGAAAGGCCACGAAAATATACTATGATATTAAGGGAACGTAAAATGGGATAATAACAATTTTCACAATGGAGTATCATTTGGCCGAGACAGGTTGAAATATGAGCCTCACGTGCGTTAAGATCATTCGAGCCAAGCACGGAAGAGTAATATCATATGAAACGTTATCTCTCAATGCGACTAAGCTCCACTCAGCCGAATGCAACGGTCGGACTAAACCGTGGCCTTTGTAAAAAAAAAAAAAAAAAGGGAAAGAGATTGGGCTGCAAATATTGTTATACAAGCGTGACTGATTAGTGGCATGGGGGGACACCCCCATTGCGCAGTGTTGTTCGTCCTTTGTTTTCCTGGTTTCCTTTCAAGATATTAATCCAGGTATACGTCTCTGCCACCTTTCTGATAGCCAAGCACAAGGCATATCAATATTCTACTTGCAGTGTTGGTGAAATAATTTATTTCAGTCTTGCTTTGATTTCTTAAATGTATTGTGGTAAGGTATTTGACTGCAATATTCTTACTGTAACCGTAATGCATTTGGCAAGACTGTATCACTCCTCACAATTAACCTTTGATTACGTTTTTGTATGGCTATTCAGAGGCTTTTCAAAGAAATCATGCATCATGGGCAAATGCTACTTCGAAATATGATCAACTTTCAGGATCTATGTGAAGGATGAGTCTAAAAACCCTAATGTCTTTAGTGTTGGATTAAAAGCTAATACCTCTCTCTCTCTCTCTCTCTCTCTCTCTCTCTCTCTCTCTCTCTCTCTCTCTCTAAATTGCATAATTTCTGTTTTTTTCCCACTGGGCAGTGAGGAGTTCCCAAACGGAAGAGCCACCTTGCTCTTGTATATCATACAGCTCTAAGCAAAAGTTGCATAAGGAAAGCCTTTCCTCCTATGAACATTGTCGGCTCCTATTTTTTATAATGGCCAGTTCTGTTTTACAAAAAATTTCGACAACATCAAAAGCCTCCAAATTGTAGGTATACTTCGTGGTCATTTTTCTAGATTTCTTAATGCCAGTAAACGTTCTGGAACTGATAAATGACTAAACTCCTCGCTTGGCGATCACAGGTAGTTCCATCCTCAATGTTCTCCAGCAATTCCACTTTTTGAGGAGATTCAAGGATGCCTTGCCTTTCTCATACACGCACACACACTACTACAGATATGTATAAATCCTTCTGCTAAAGCAGGATACATCTCAAGTATAAAAGGCCCATTAGAACACTGGTATTTCGGTGGACTGACTTACACCCTTGTCAAGTATTTGATAAGGGTGGAAGTCAGTCCACCGAAATAAAGTCCTTATCGTTAAACCAATGTTTTTTTTAATGAGCTTTTTATACTTGCTGTATATATATATAATATTATATATATATATATATATATATATATATATATATATAAGTTATATGCCACGAAGGGAAAATAAACAACGGAGTATCCACGAGATCTTTCGACGTTCAAATGTCCTTTACTTAGCAGATGAACTGACATTCATGAGAAAATGACGATGACGATACACGAAAGGTCGTAAAACTGACAGATAGGGATTATAAAGAGATTAGTACCTAGAATCCAACACACCTAGAAGATGAGTAATCCTCCCAAACAAGCAAAAACTTGGTTACAATTAAAAGTTTAAGACAAACTGCTCAGACACAAGGGCAAGACAATTAAAGGATTATTATAGGTGACAGATATTCAGAACTTTGGTAAACAAAAAACATATTCACAATACATATTCACAATACATATTAAACATACATATACAACGAAAATATCTCTAAGGCAACTAATTTTTATTTCATTCTGTAATTATATCTTTGAGATCATTCATAAACATGTTACAAACACAAGGGTCTAAATGAAAAAGGCCCGGCTAATATTGAAATTACAATGAGAAGTAAGTTGTATTAAAGCAGATTCTAAAAGATTTCATGATAAGACCGAATAAATTGGATTGGTAGTTCAGTAATTGCAAGGTCAAAAGATGCCTTGAATCTAAAATTAATCTAAAAAATCCTTGCACAATCGGGTCCTTCTTCAAGCTCAAGGACAAAGTTAGTCCGTTATTTACATCCAACGTTGTTTATAAGTATACATGCCCCAGGTGTAACCAGGGGACTTACGTTGGATGCACCAAACGACTGCTAAGAGTACGCCTAGACGCCCAAAGAGGAGTTAGTTTTAGAACCGGAAGCAGATTGTCCAACCCAGAACAATCCAATATAAGGAACCATTCCAAATTATGCAAAACATCCATAAACAACAAAGATTTTCAAATAATAGGACAAACGCAGAAAAACAGCGACTTAACAACCTTAGCGTCCATAATGATAAAATTAACTGTCCCATCATTAAACATCCAAACATCATCTACTCAACTATTCATTGCTTAATAGCCCTATTTGTCTTGTAGTTGCCTTGTGTTCGTGTGTGCCTTGTTGTTTACTTTTTTTTTTTTTTTTGCCCTTTTTTTGTTTCTTTCTCTCTCCTTGTTTCAATAGTTTCCTTTTAGCTCCCGTCTGGGTAGGTCCTTCTTTCCGTGTCAATGGAG
>NC_087214.1:50154758-50160851 GCF_015104395.2 Macrobrachium nipponense
GAGTGAGTAAACACAAAATGAATATCAGATCAAACATTCATATAACTGTCGTGATCATATTTATACTTCGATGAACAGGGAGGGTTCCACTTTTTTACTTTCAAAATAGGAATTCCACGAGTCGCGGTTTTTCCAAAAACTATGCGCGTCATTTGTATTCTGCTCTGTAGAAAAACAGACTTCCTATTTTCCTGATTTTTTTTCATCGGATAGTCTATCCAATAGGGACCTGTATGGATGGAAGACTTAAATTCATCAGGTTTCATATTTCCTTAAACGTGCACACACAAAACACACAAAATTATAAATATACGTATGTATACCGCAAGCTATTTAAAAGGCACAAAAATTTAAAGCCCACTTTAAAACTTTGGTTCAAAGCTAACGGACTATAATTTGGTGGAGCTGACTTTCCACCCTTATCAAGTAAATGAATGACCAGAATGTTTCATTGGCGAAATATTACATGTGGGAGATACGCCCTTAGGGCATTATACCTCTGTTAATTGTCTTATTCCGGCTTCCAATTTGTTTTGCCTTAAGGAAGGATTTAATCGTTAGAACCGGCCAGAGTTCCCAGGCTCCATTGGAAGAAAGGTATTTTCCTACTTATCTTGTTGTTTTTTTTACAGTGAAGATTCTACATAAAAACAGCTGCTCTTGTATAAAAAATTCTGGGGTGGAGTGTTCCAATCCATGCATATGGTTAGGTTACTTATGTGAGAAAATGCCGAACTATGTGGTCAATATCTAAACTGATTGCGATTTGAGTTAACTATGAGCAAGATTTTCCTGTGAAACCATAGAAAATGACTTTATTCACAATCCCTCCAGATTTTTATAAATCCCTATTTTGCGAAAAAACTGGCTTCCACTGGAATGGTTTAATGAAGGAATTCCTCCAAAGTATCTGGATAAAGGGTTGGGAAGATGAGGGTGGGATTCCCAAGGATTTGTGAGATCTTTCTTAAAATTATCAATATGAGGGGATTATTGAATTTTATTTTGTGTTATTATATATAATATATATATATTTATATTATAATATAAATATATATAATAAATATATACATAATTTTATACTTTATATATATACTATATAATTATATAATAATAAATATACATATATATATATATTAATACATATATATATATATATATATATAGATACTATATATATATATATATATATATATATATATAAAGGTCTTTCCATTTTTTTCAAAAGTGTCCTTCTTTTTCTATGTTTCGTAAAATTTTATCTAAAGTTTTTTCGGCTCAATTTTCATATTACCTTCCTATGTTTCACTTTATTGAATTTTCTAATAGTCTTCATTAACAAATACCATAGAGTTTATTACTTAAATTTTGTTATGTGCTAAAAAGTGTATTTTTATTTCAACACACTTCAAATGTCAGTTAAAGAAGTGCATGAATCCATAATACAGAATGTGGTTTCTTTTTTTTTATATAGGGATCATTAATGTATATATAGATTCTCATAGTTATTTCATTTAACAGTACTATCGTTTGTTTAATATGAAAACAAGAGGAAATATTATAAAGTCGATCAAATTTTAACATTTCGTTTAACTTCAAAACGTGACTTCAGAGCCTTTCATGAACACCTCAGCTTTAACTGTGCCATAAAAGAGAAGTATTTCTGAGGGAGATTCAAATTTGGATCTCGGTAAGATTTCGCTGTGGTAAAACTGTAAAGGATAAAAAGACAAAAATAAACATTTTCAACACGCTTTGATATAAGCACTAACAATAACATCAATGATATATGCAGCACACACAAAATCGTAGCGATATGTCAGACAACTTTTTTTTTTATTAGAATTCACATCAAGAGATAGTAGAGATGCTGCAATACCTTTTAATTCGTTTTCATTACAATTCACTGCAAGAGACAGTAGAGATGCTGTAATATTTTTCAATAATTAGGAGCTTACAAAAACATCTTTGGGGTTATTAAGCAACCATAAGACCAACAAATATAGCGGTAATGATGACGTAGCTTGAACAAACACAACAGGATATAGGCAGGTGTGTCTCGAACTTCAATGGAAGCAGGCAATCAGATAGACAAGAATAAAACTCATATTCATCAATACAAAAGATGATCCTCCTAGGGTTTTAACCAGATATATATCCACCGCTGCGGCGTGTTTAGCAAAAGCCCGTTGGGGATGACCGTAAAAACAAAGAAAAGACTAAATATTACAAAGATAGTGACCCCAAGAAATATTAGTCTTAGACAACGACCACCGAAAACCCTTAGGGTCACTATCTAGGAAAGATCCCAAAAGAGTAGGGATAACAATACAAAGATGCTAACAATAATAACAAGAAAACGACTTTAAGAAACAGAAAAGGCAACTTTGGTCTTTCCCTCATTCTCCACACTTCAAACAACCAGTCTGAATTTGAAGCTAACCACTCACCCGATACTTGCATGTAGTATAACCTGAAAGAATTGCTGAACTATTTACCTATCCTCAGCATCTCCTGTTTTCCTATGCTCGTTGATGTGACGAAAACATTTGACAGCGCAAACTATCTGAGGTTCCTTTCGAGACTTCGAAATGAAGGTACATTCTTATATATTTCACTTTATATTGCTGGTTCTTAATGCAGCAATGTTTTTGGTATCATCAAGTATCACAAGCTAATGCTGAACTGAACGCTATATTACAATACTAATATTTATTTAGGTTGATAACGTTGATAATCAATTTCCTGTTAGAATGACAGTGTATGATGAAAGTTCACTATAGACCAGCTGTGAAGTTGCAATTCTTGAACGTGACATATCAGTGACGTATCCCGAATTTCAGTGACAGGTGTATTTTCACGAGGCGACGTATAGTTTTGCATAAATATTTTCCCTTAATAAAAATAGCCAATCATTCATTTTTTGTTTCACAGTCCTTTCACAACTTATTAAAAACGATATTGGCAAAAATAAAGTACTTTCCTCAAGACATTCTGAAAAAAAAACCAAAAAAAAAAAAAAATAAATAAAAGTAAAAATTATTTTTGAAACCCATTTCTTCCGAACTGGGCAAAATGGCATACGTCAGTCCGTCAAAACAAGGACGGAGATTTTGTGTAGCAAATGGGGTAAAGATTTGCCATAATTCGGCTTCTCAACGGCCTTCCTCAAGGTAGCAATCTCTTACCATTTTCTGCGTCATAATGAGACAAATGCCCCAAATGTTATCACGAAGCAACCTTTGTTACGTCGATGATACAATTCAAATCTCCTAACATTGCGAGGTCTCCAGCAGCTGTCGATAGCTACCGCAGGTATGCAAATTAACGTGACATACAGTGACACACCAGGGAACTGCAAGACAGTGCCTGACCACTTCCATTGATGGCTTAATTACACTGAAGTGCAACGAATATTCCTCGAGAATCACCTTCCGCAATTTGTGCGTGAATTCGCATACCTACAGCTCTTTACCAGTTAACCGAGTACGGACCTAAAAGATACAGAATCTCCCTTCCAGAGAGTGTTCATGAAAGGGTCTCAGGTCACATGTTAAATTCTAAACGAAATGTCAAAGTTTAATATACTATGTTATACGAAATTATAATAATGGAATTTCTTAATTTATTGTATTACGTTAAATGGAATAACCAAAAGGGAATTTTAGAATTCAATGTTATGAGTTGAGTGGAAACAAAATCACAAGAATTGATACACATTTATGATCAGTGTATGGAAAAAGGAATCACTTTTACTCTTATGAAATATGAAAATTATAAAAAAGAAAACTGTTGAGATGGCTATTCTCTGTCCGTCCGTACTTTTTTCTGTTGCCCTCAGATCTTAGAAACTGCTGTGGCTAGAGGGCTGCAAATTGCTATGTTGATCATACACCTCCAATCATCAAACATACCAAATTGTAGCCCTCTAGCCTGAGTTTGGTACTGCTATAGGTGCCACCAACACAAGCCACTGCCGGGCCATGGCTAATAGTGTCATACAGCATTATACGTTGTACAGAAAACTCGATTACGCCGAAGAAACTTCGCTAATTATTTACGTGTTTTCTTTTGTATTATACTGAGCAAAGTTTTTTAATTTTTTTCATTTCTTCGGGTAAATTCGGAACTTGATAATTTTATATCCAGCATACAAGAAGGCCATTATTAAAGAAAAAATTTACAGAAGGCCATTATTAGAAAAAAAAAAATACAGGAAAGTTGGAAGGGAAGGTTTTATACCACAAAATACAAATGACGCGCATAGTTCTGGGAAACGTGACCTGTGGAATTCCTATTTTGGAAGCAAAAAAAGTAACCCATCCTGTGCAGCGAGGTCAAAAAAGAAAAGAAAAAAAAATCATGGGCGATGGCTATATGTATGCAAATAACTAAAATTCATTTTGTCTCTCTCTCTCTCTCTCTCTCTCTCTCTCTCTCTCTCTCTCTCTCTCTCCCTTTTTACTTTTGTTTTTATGCATATTGTTTATTAAGCATTAAAATTCCGTTCGAGATTCGTTGGAAAAATGAAAAGTTTCACGAGTTTATATTCAGATTCTCGTATTGGGAAAAAAGTTCAAGTTTTAAAGAGTGAAAACTGAAATCTTTCAGGCATGATATTAATAAATAGCAATTAGAATAATATAAGATTAATCATTCATGAATTAAAGATATTTCCTTAACATTTCCAGAGTATTTCCAATATTATCTAAATCAAGAGGGAAAAATTTCCTTGCTTTAAACCCACGAGGAAGTTAACAGCTCAGGAAAGAGAAATTGCATATTTGTTAGCTGGATATTAAACAATGAATAGACTCCTTACTTATCCAAGACTTTCTTAATAGACAAAGGTGTGAGAAACATTGTTATTGGAATCGACTATGATACAGCAATTTCAGAAAACCCCATTTCAGAAAATCTGAAGTCATGACCGTTTGTTGAAGGCGATCAGCAGCAGCCAGGAATGAAATCTGCTGAATTGGAGAGGCAACTATTCGTAATCGGCCTCAGGTCAATAACTTCAATCACTGATTCTTGCAGAATTACTCAGAATATGAAGAAGAAAAATAATCCAGTAAATGGAGTTTAGACTCATTATTCTCATAGCATCTAAATTCTAAAAAAAGTTTTCCAATATTAAATATGCTGTAGTCAATGTTGTACTAACATTTTCTCAGATTGTGGAAATAAAAGCTGAAGTATTTGTATAATATTCTGCGATGAAACCGGACTATTCAATTTAGGTAATGGAAGTTGTCATGTTTTCGAAAAAAACTTTCGCCAACAATGCACGATTTCTTTGAAGAGCCTCTGAATAGCAAGACAAAAAAAAATTCCCTTAATCAAAGATTACTTTTGAAGGGTGAGGCAGTGATGCGAGATTTATTATAGTTGAGATAAAATTATTCCAATCAAATGCCTGATCACGATATTTTGATGAAATCGATATCATAAATGAATCAAAGTAAGGTTAGAAATAATGATCATACCGAGACTGCCAGTAGAACATTGATATGTCATGCGTGGCAGCCCCGTGTACCTTGATTAATACCCCGAAAGAAAACCAGGAAGACAAACGGGCGAACAACTTTGCGCAAATAGATGGCGTCCTACCCGTCACCACCCCTCACCCCCGTACCACCGATTGGTCACGCTTGTCCAACAATAGCTGTAACCAATTCTCGTTCATTTTTTTCCTTTTTGTAAACAGACGCCGCGGTTTTAGTCCGACCGTTGCATTCAATTGAATCGAGAATAGTCGCATTAAAAGATTACCATATTGCTCAGCCGTACTTGGCTGGAAATATCTAAACGCATGCGGGTCCGATATTTCAATCTGTCTGGGCAATATTACTCCACTGAGAGAGTTTATTATGATCCTTCTTTAATCTTTCTTGAATATCGTATTACGCATAAACTTTCCCAAGCCTCACGTCGGACATCATTGTGTGTTAGTGGAACCATCCGAGTCGTTTCTCTAATAAAAATGAATAAATCAGTCTTTCACTCTTGGGGTAAAGGTCCAATTTTTCAGCGATATTTGGTTATGGTATTTTTACAACGTTTCATAATCAACGTAAACAGTTTGTCTCT
>NC_087214.1:50161351-50168851 GCF_015104395.2 Macrobrachium nipponense
GCCCATATTACTTAAAAGTCGTCGGTCATTTTAGTTTCTATAATTTGTAGTCCTGTGTCTTGGCAATCTTGGCACCATCAGAAGCTTCAAGATGCTATTCATGCTTCGTTCTGGCGTTCTTGATGCCGTTAAGGTACCTGGAAATGGCAAATGATGAATTCCTCATTTGATTATCGCATGAAGTATCACCCTCAATGCTTTGCAGCACTTTCACTTCTTAAAAAGTTCAAGAAGTTCAAGAACTCCTTTCTCATATTCTAGGTCCGATTGTAGATGGACAGACTTTCCGTCGACAGCCGTCAGTGGAAATGTTATTTTTGCACTGACCGTATGGCTGTTCCGTTCGCCACCCCGAAAAGGCAGCTTACATTCAACAATAATAACAATATCCTATTTCGAATATTAACGGTGTAATTCGCATACAGTAAATTATTTAAAACCTTTTTCAGTTGAAAATGTACACCCAGATATCCTTTTATTTACCTCAAACTTACACATCACATGACTATTTAAAGCCCGGGATGCAGTGTTACCGTGCGCAAGCACCACAGGCGGGTGGACAGATGGAAAAAAACAGAGTATAGTTAAGTAGGTATCCAAAGCAGGTGCTATGGCCCAGTGGTACATAGCTCAGTTCACGTTAATAGGTCAGGGGTAGTGCCCAGTGTATCGCCCATTAGTCCAATGAGGCTTAAGTGAGCACCAGAAGGCAAGGATTAGGGGTAGCAATGTCACGAACGATGAATTGCTGATAGACGGAAGACTATACCCTTTTATAGACAACTCCTCCAAAGAGGAAATAAGTATATGGTGTAGTAATACACACACACACACACACACACACACACATACGTGTATGCATGAGAAACGTTCGTTAAAAATAAATTCAATGTGATTGAAGAATTTCCACGAAAATCCAAACCAGGAAAGAGATGGGGCCGGCTCATATCGATGCCTAAGAACTGGATCTTTAATTTAGGCCTTCAGAAAGTGGAGACCGTAGCAGAGGAATGACAATGCTATCATTAAAGCAAATAAATAAAAAAAAATTGGTGAAGGGTCCAGTATCTGTAGATTAACAAAGATAAATATGGGCACACCAATGAGATGGAATCATAAAAAAAGACAGAACACAACAAATCATTGCAAAATTTTTCATCGATGATAAAAACGACAGGAATACCAGATATGCCAATACCTGATAATCCTTGATAACCAGAACAAAAGTCAGCATAGTCGCATAATGTTACGAGATTTCAACGGCAGGAACTTTGTTTTTAGAATAGTTTGTTAAAGTTCACGAGAAATACCTCAAGTTCAAAGTATCTACATTACTGAAATTGGGAACATTTACACACACACACACACGTATATATATATATATATATATATATATATATATATATATATATACACATATATATTATATATATAATATATATATATATATGTATATATAGTATATATATATCTATATATATATATATATATATATATATATAGTATATATTTTTTTACAGAAAGAAAGGGAGGTATTGTAGAAGCGGAAAGAGACTATTATAGAAGCTATTATTGAGACTATCCTAAAGAATGAGCTTCCTGGTCTTATAGTTATGAATCAGAACCGTTGAGACAAAGGAAATGGACAGTGTTATTCAACGGTTGAAAACGAGGAGGAAAGGTCATGATAAACTCGTGATAAACAATTTGCAAAGTGCCTGGTGAATTCGCCATTGCGGAAGGAGGTGAAGTAAGGATTAGTGATGATGAAGTGTTAAATGGAGGAAGTGGGGAAGAGTAAAATAACAGATACGTCTGACGAGTAATGGCGTAGTAGTTAACATGCCTCATGAATTGTAACGTATCAGAACGTCACCGCCCAAAGCACTGTGAGAGGAGAATGGGAAGACAAAGAAAACCGAAGAATATCTACTAGTATGGCGGTAAGCGCAGTGTGTGAAAGTAATCCCTTTTCTAGGTGGACGGAATTTTTAATTTTCACAATTCTTTCTCGCACTCATCTCTTTCCATGTCTTCATTTTGGACTGAGCTCATTCAGTCTTAAATTTAGTCAATTCCTATCGAAGAACTAAGTGATAAATAGTGGTGCCTTACACTCCAAACCGATGATAAAAGTAAAAAAAAAACCAAAGTTCGAGTTATACTCGCCCTGAAAAATTAAAATATCATCCAAAATGAATTAATGGTGTTCCTTAGATGAATGAACCCACAACGCCCACGGTTCATGCCGTCTTAGATCTACCAATAACACACACATATATAATATATATATATATATATATATATATATATATATATATATATATATATATTATATATATATATATATATCTATATATAGATATATATATCACAAGGTGGAGAGGTAAAGGCATGTCTCAGCGTAGTACATAATTTATTGCCGACGTTTCACATCACTTCGATGCATTTTCAAGGCTGGGAATGATAAAAATACAAACATACAAGACTCGTACCAAAAACTTTGATAAAAAAACACCGTATAATATTTAAAATTTAAAATTGAACACTAAAACATTTAAAATGTAAAAATTATTGTACAACAACACTAGGTTGGAGAGACAACCTACCACTCTGTCCTTCAGTCACCTTCTATTTTTTATTCTGGTAGGTTGTCTCTCCAACCTAGTGTTGTTGTACAATAATTTTTACATTTTAAATGTTTTAGCGTTCAATTTTAAATTTTAAATATTATACGGTGTTTTATCAGTGACGAGTCTTGTATGTTTGTATTTTTATCATTCCCAGCCTTGAAAATGCATCGAAGTGATGTGAAACGTCGGCAATAAATTAGTACTACGCTGAGACATGCCTTTACCTTTCTTCCACCTTGTGATATCTGTAGGGCTTGAGCCTCCTTACTAGTCTTCTATATATATATATATATATATATATATATATATATATATATATATATATATATATATATATATATATATATATATATATGTATATATATATATATATATATATATATATATATATATATTATATATATATATATATGTGTGTAAGGCCTAGGGATTTTGATTAATAATATATTGTTCGTGCGTTCTCTGTGACCTATGGAATGTGGAGAACAGTGCAGAGGTAACGACCTGAGAGTAGCTGATGAATGAGTTTCTGTTTGGGGGTGGCGTGAGATTAAAGTGCTTAGTTCAGGAAGTCAATGTACGACAGTTTATGAACTCTCTCAAAGTGCCTTTGGGAAACTGGTTGTAGCCAGTAATATGAGGCGTTGTCGAAGTGTGCATTCGTATGTGCGTGTGCGCCTCTTCTATTCATAATGTATCACTAGCCAAGTCTATGGGAAGACTTGCACAGAGATTTCGTGGGGAAGGCAAAGCCACGATGGCAGATGCCCCAAAGTGTTTTTATTTATCAGTGAGTGAGATATTCCGGCTGAAATGGACGGATCTGGAAATGCCGGGGGACAAAAGAGTTCCCGGAGGGGTGTGGACTTTTGGGTGACTTGACATTGTACTCTTTTTGAGTTAGTCTGTAAGACTGGATTACTTGGTTAATTGATTTATTTATTTTTGTTAATAAATGTTAGTGTTATGATGCAACTCTCTCATTTTTATTACCTGTTAGAATGGAGAGAAAGGTGGAGAGAGAGAGAGAGAGAGAGAGAGAGAGAGAGGGATTACTGGATTCCTTGGAGAGAGACAGAGAGAGAGAGAAGATAGTTGTGTGTGTAATGGAGTAATGGGCTCTGCCTTCCGTTTCGTCCACGCTTACCTTATGAATACTGGGGGTCCTTCCCCATGTTACAGTGGTGGCAGACGGTTAAGAGGGATATAATAAAAGTTTCTTGCTTTTCTATGCCTATGAACGCCAATGTAAGATTGGGTGTGCCAGTTATAAAATAAAAGGGGTAGAGAAAATATCCGTCCGTGGGATGGGGGGATGAGGAAAGAATTTCTATTAGGGTCATCAAATTTGCCCGTACCGAGATTCTTCAGGGCGGGAGTCGTGAGACAAGCAACTCAGTCTAGTTCATGAGTGACGGTTGCTAGGGGTCATCTCGCTGATTTACATATTCTACGAGAATTTCGAGTTCCTTTTGTTCCCATTATAGAGTGGTGAGTGTTAAACTATTGTTTATCAAAAGGGAGAGGGTTTTTGTTTAAATATTTCAGGGAAATGGGATTGGTTCAAGAGGTCAACAATTTTTCTTGTCTTTGCCCCATAGTGACGTGTTTTCTTTATTTGCACGTGTTTGTAATAGACGTATGCATTCGTCTTTGTTTAAAACCATAGGAGTGTATTTTCTATGCATGTGAACTGTGCTTAGATAAGCATATTTGGCTTAGTGACACAGAGCGGCCACAATTTACGGGCTCAGCACATTTCTGCAGAGAGGCACCTTGCATTGCGAGGGTATTGGCATCCCTCGGGGGATAGTCGCATGGAGAGTACCACTGGCCTCCCTCGAGAGATAGTGCAGGGATGGGTACTAGTGTATATCTTGGGAAGGGGTCCTCAGACACTGTTCAAGGGGAGATGGGGGTACTGCTGGTATGCCTCGGGCTGTTCTGCCGCTCGACTGAGGGGTTGTTCTCACGGGGGGGGGGAGAAATTTTTTTTTTCTCAGTGTGGGTGAACTCCCCCTTTCTTTTTTTTCTTTGTTGGGCTGTTGAAGACAAGTCTGGCCTTGACATTGGATGCTAAGATATCAGCTGATTGATAAGTTGATGAAGTGAAAGGCCCGTAGAGTCTTTTTTTTAAGAAAAGATTTTTTTTTTTCTCTCTCTCTCTTGGAGGAAGAGAAAAGGAAATAAAAAGAGATTTTTCTTTTCCGTGAATGAGGGGAAAAGTAGTTAACATGCACGGGATGTGTTATATGTTTCTTTGTGCCTTGAAAGACACAAATATAAGGGGGATACACAGATTATTTTTTTTGTTTATTGTGTTTGGAGAGATTACTTTGAAATGCCGATGATTGGTGTTGTATCTGTGTTGTGTGGCAATGGTGTTATGTCATGGTGTTGCATGCTGGAGAAATTGTATGTCATAGGATTCAGCAATACTGTTGTATGCTATTTGAATTTCACCTTTACTTGAAATTTTTTTTGCAAGAGAATTATTGGGGCTGTGGAGAGTTTTATTATTATTAATTAATTACTTGTTTACTTGAGATGTGTCCACGGGTAGGTTTTAATTAAGTATAACATTAATCATTACGGGAGACATAATTTTTCCGACGAAGAGTTTTGAGATATTTCATGGGAGATTAGTCAATAATTATCACAGATAATTATTCAAGGAGAATTATTACAAGGAATTAATGGGAGAAGTCTTGTGTTAGTTAATTGTTGAGTTTTTGTAACTTTGGAGAATATTTTCAGTGATTCACGGGGATGAGTTTTGCTGAATCTTGATAAATCTGACTGAATCTTAGTGAATTGTGTTGAAAATTGCTGAACTTTTGCTGAATTTTTTGTGCTGAATTTTTGGAGAATGGACAAGCATTAACATTGGTGATATTTTTTGTACTGATACTGATGATTTTGATGATAGCAATTTTTTTTGGTGATTTTGTGATAATGATATTTCTGATACTGATTTTTTTTATACTAATACGTGGGTGTTTTAATGCTATCAAGGGAGGTGAAATCTTTTTTGATTTTGGGAGGAACTAACAACACATTATTTTAGTTTGTTTTTTTTTCTTTTCCTTTTGTTATGAATTCAGCAGATAATTGCTTGACATCGAGTGAGTTACGGGATATAGTGAACAGTGCCGTTGATTTTTCTTTTCTCCTTTTTTGGAAATTAGCCATAGCTGACACAAGTTTTTTTACCATGGGCGAATTTGAATTTATTTTTTCTCTCCAGTTGGTGTGGATATTTTTTTAATGTCAGTTCATGACTTAGAGTCATTGTTCAGGAACGTGTTCGTGTTTTAGCTATTTGATGCTATAGAGAAATATATGGGAGAATTTTTTGCACGTTTTGAATGCATACGTAATGGCGCTACATTTTTTCTCTGGATATTTGTGTTCCAGAAATTGTGAGTTTTCTTGCACAATACCTTGGTTGTATTTGTGACAACTTTGTGAGAGATAGGAAACTTGGTTAAGTTTTCTAGTGGCTTATGTCGTAGTGCATATGGAGAAGTCTTGGCTAAGACACTGTGAATTTGGAGTTCTGTTACAATGACTTGTGGCACATTGGTGGTTTTTTCTAGAATTTTCTAGACAGTTTTATTTGCCGAGTTTTTGCCCTTTTTTAGCAGTTATGCTAAATGGAGAGAGTTTTTTATAGTTTTTTGATACATGATTAATAATTGAGTTATATTTTGGAGTTATAATTTGGAGTTATTTTGGAGTATAATTTGAGATATAATATATGGGAGATATATTTTTGGCCATTTTTGATATTTGCCAATGTGATATGAGCTATGTTTAGTTCAATTATTTTGCAGCCATCTTTGTTGCAAATGGAGACACATATTTGGAGGTTATGGGGCAATATTTGTGAGTATGTGAGTTAGTTGCCTTGAGTGCACATTTTTTGGAGAATATATTTTTGGAGCCTTGTTTTGTTCCACATGGAGTTATTGGGGATGGGGAATAGAGGTAAAGTATATTTGTATTTGCCGAAATAGAGGTGATTATTCTCTATTCCTGGAGTGGTGTCTTTTTTTTACTGACATGTGGCTATTAGAGAAATAAGAGAATAATATAAGGGGGTTGGTTATTAACCAAATGGAGGAAATATTTTTTTAACCGGAGTGGTGTTATTATTAATATGGTGTCTCATAATGGAGTTGGAATTAATCTTGGGCGGGTGACCCTTTTTTTTGTGGTTATGGAGTTTTTTTGAACCAAGAGGAGATTTCTGTGGTTCTCTTTTTTGGTTTCGTGACTATTTAGAGGCGAATGGCATTACTGCATTACGAGTCATTTGGAGATGTGTGTGCATTTTTTATGTTCACAAGTGTGTTATTTTTGGAGAAATATAATTTGGGCAAAGTCATGTTGAGAGAATAAGTCTTCGAGACAATTTTTGAACACATTAGTCATATCCTGGAGTTAATTCTGTGAAATGTGTCAGTTAGACCTTTTTTTCTAGAGAATCATGAGTTTCCAAACTTATGTGTCTGACTAGACAATTTTTATGCTACTGTTTGAGCATGCGTCCGCAGGCGATCTTTCTGCTGACAAGCGATGTGTTGAGCGTGTGCTGAGCGTTGTGCTGATTCTTTTCTCTGATGTGATAGATCGAAATTTTTGCAATATCTGGAAATGTTGGCTATAGCATTTCACGAAAAGCTGCATGTGTGGAGAGTTTTTGCTTTCTGGCAACAAATTCCTGGGCTTTACATGGAGCATTTCTTGGGAAAACGCGGGGAGTTATGCATATTATACATGGTATTATTATTTGTGATTAGGGAAATCTACTTGTGATTATCCTTTTTTTTTTAATTGTTTTTCCTTCCTTTTTCCTATGAGA
>NC_087214.1:50173851-50188851 GCF_015104395.2 Macrobrachium nipponense
CTGGACCCCTTCTCTTCTTCCTACCTCTCACACAGAGAGAAGGAGAGAGAGAAAGAAACAGAGACAGAGAAAGGAAGAAAGAAGGAAAGAGAGAGAGAGAGAGAGGGGAAAAGAAGCTAAGGACTGAAAGGGAGGGATGGGACCTCCCTTCCTACCTCTGTGAGAGGTAGGAAGAAAAGTAGTAGAAAGAGAAAAAGACAAAGAAAGGAAGAAAGAAGGAAAGAGAGGAAAAAAAAGCTAAGGACTGAAAGGGAGGGATTGGACCTCCCTTCCTGCCCGGAGACCCTTCTCCTGTTCCTACCTCTCACAGAGAGAAGGAGAAAGAGACAGAGAAAGGAAGAAAGAAGGAAAGACAGAGAGAGAGAGAGAGAGAGAGAGGAAAAGAAGCTAAGGACTGAAAGGGAGGGGTGGGACCTCCCTTCCTGGCCTGAGCCCCTTCTTCTCTTCCTACCTCTCACAGAGAGAAGAAGAGAGAGAACGAGACAGAGAAAGGAAGAAGGAAGGAAATAGAGAAAGAGAGAGGAAAAGAAGCTAAGGACTGAAAGGGAGGGGTGGGACCTCCCTTCCAGCCCGGAGCCTCTTCTCCTCTTCCTACCTCTCACAGAGAGAAAGAGACAGAGAAAGGAATAAAGAAGGAAAGAGAGAGAGAGAGAGAGAGAGAGAGAGAGAGAGAGAGAGAGAGGAAGAAAGAAGGAAAGAGAGAGAGAGAGAGAGAGGAAATGAAGCTAAGGACTGAAAGGGAGGGGTGGGACCTCCCTCCGGCCCTGAGCCCCTTCTTCTCTTCCTACCTCTCACAAAGAGAAGGAGAAAGAGAAAGAGACAGAGAAAGGAAGAAAGAAGGAAAGAGAGAGAGGGAAAGAGAGGAAAAGAAGCTAAGGACAGAAAGGGAGGGGTGGGACCTCCCTTCCTGCCCTGAGCCTCTTCTCCTCTTCCTACCTCTCACAGAGAGAGGAGGAGAGAGAGAAAGAGACAGAGAAAGGAAGAAAGAAGGAAAGAGAGAGAGAGAGAGGAAAAGAAGCTAAGGACTTAAAGGGAGAGGTGGGACCTCCCTTCCTGCCCTGAGCCCTTCTCCTCTTCCTACCTCTCACAGAGAGAGAAGGAGAGAGAGAAAGAGCAGAGACAGAGAAAGGAAGAAAGAAGGAAGAGAGAGAGAGAGAGAGAGAGAGAGAGAGAGAGAGAGAGAGAAAAGAAGCTAAGGACTGAAAGGGAGGGGTGGGGGACCTCCCTTCCTGCCCTGAGGCCCCATCTCCCCTCCTACCTCCTCTACACAGAGAGAAGGAGAGAGAGAAAGAGACCGAGAAAGGAAGGAAGGAAGAAGAAAGAGAGAGAGAGAGAGAGAGAGAGAGAGAGGAAAAGAAGCTAAGGACTGAAAGGGAGGGGTGGGACCTCCCTTCCTGCCCTGAGCCCCTTCTCCTCTTCCTACCTCTCACAGAGAGAAGGAGAGAGAGAGAAAGAGACAGAGAAACGAAGGAGAAGAAAAGAAAGAGAGAGAGAGAGAGAGAGAGAGAGAGAGAGAGAGAGAGAGAGAGAGAGGAAAAGAAGCTAAGGACTTAAAGGGAGAGGTTGGACCTCCCTTCCTGCCCTGAGCCCCTTCTCCTCTTCCTACCTCTCACAGAGAGAGAAGGAGAGAGAGAAAGAGACAGAGACAGAGAAAGGAAGAAAGAAGGAAAGAGAGAGAGACAGAGAGAGAGAGGAAAAGAAGCTAAGGACTGAAAGGAGGGGATAGGACCTCCCTTCCTGCCCTGAGCCCCTTCTCACTCCTCCTACCTCTCTTACCTTACAGACCTTACAGACCTTACAGTTCGTTCGGGTTGCCCCAGGTCCCTCCCCCCCCCTCCCTCCCCCCCCCCAGTGAGGCGCCTCTAATGTCTACCCGAGAGTTGCTAGTACATCTTCCGGTATATTTTTGCTCTTCCAATCTTGGATGGTGTCGGGATGCAGTTTAGATATTTGTCGAGCTTATTCTTAAACACATCTACGCTCACTCCTGATATATTCCTCAGATGAGCTGCAAACGCATTGAATAGACGCTGCATTATCGATGCTGGTGCGTAGTGGATTAATGTCCTGTGTGCTTTCCTTATTTTTCCTGGTATAGTTTTGGGCACTATTAATCTACCTCTGCTTGCTCTTTCTGATATTTTTTAGTTCCATGATATTTTCTGTTATTCCTTCTATCTGTTTCCATGCCTGAATTATCATGTAGCGTTCTCTTCTCTTTCTAGACTATATAATTTAAGGATTGTAGTCTTTCCCAGTAGTCTAGGTCCTTAACTTCTTCTATTCTAGCTGTAAAGGACCTTTGTACACTCTCTATTTGTGCAATATCCTTTTGATAGTGTGGGTACCATATCATATTGCAATATTCAAGTGGACTACGAACATATGTTTTATAAAGCATAATCATGTGTTTAGCTTTTCTGTTTTGAAGTGCCGTAACAACATTCCCATTTTTGCTTTTACATTTTTGCCAACAGAATTGCTATTTGATCATTGCATAACATGTTCCTATTCATCATCACACCAAGGTCTTTAACTGCTTCCTTATTTGTGATTGTCTCATTATTAGGTCCCCTATATGCATATAGCTTTCCTTCTCTGCTCCATAATTTATTGATTCAAATTTATCAGAGTTAAATACCATCCTATTTACCTCTGGCAATAATCATATCTTTGTTAAGGTCTCTTTGTAGAGCGTTCCTATCTTCATCACAAGTAATTTCTCTACTTATTCTTGTGTCATCAGCGAAACTACTCACTACCGAATCCTTAACATTACTGTCTATGTCTTCAATCATAATAACAAACAATATTGCAGCTAGCACCGTACCTTGTGGCACACCGGATATTACCTTGGTTTCATCCGATTTCTCATCGTTTGCAATAACTATCTGTTTTTTGTTGTGTAAAAATTCTTTTAACCATCTTCCTACTTTATCTACGATAATTGTGTTTTCTAATTTTCTTGCTAATATATTATGGTCTACTTTGTCAAAAGCTTTGCAAAGTCTAGATAAACCACATCTGTTCATTTCCGCTTTTCATATTTTGAATATGTTCTCACGGTGGACTAACAGTTGGGTTTGTGTACTTTTTCCGGGTACGAAAACCGTGTTGTCCTATATTAAAACAAAATATTATTAAATGTTTCATAATATTTTTCTTCATTACCCTTTCATACACTTTCATAATATGTGATGTTAGACTCACAGGCCTATAATTACTTGCCTCTAGTCTTGATCCACTTTTGAAAGTATGGGGTGATATATGCTAATTTGTGCTCATCATAAAATCTTGCCTGTATCTACACTTTGTCTTAATAATATTGCAAGTGGCTTTGCGATAGATGAACTACTTCTTTAACAAAATAGCAGGGACTCCATCCGGCCCTGCAGCAGCTCCATTTTAATTTCATTAATTGCCTGCACAATATCAGCTTCATTAATTTCTATGTCAGCTAAATATTCACTATTTTCTTCCCTTACTTCTATATCATTATCTTCATTATCTATTCTAGGGGTGAATCTCTCTTATATCGTTCTGCCAGTATGTTGCAAATTTCCTTTTTTTCATTCGTTAATCTCCCTTCAATTCTCAGAGGGCCTATTTCTATCTTCTTTTATTCATCTTCTTCGCATATGAGTATAAATAGTTTGGGGTTTTGCTTGATATTTAATAGGGTTTTTTCTTCCAAGTCCCGTTTTTCATTTTCTTTTGATTGTATAATCTGTTCTGCATTTTCTATCTTACTTTTTAGTTCTATACTTTCCATGCATTTTTTTCTTTTGCAAGACTTTTTTCCACTTTCTGATTTTCTGGAACAAGATCCTTCTGTCTCTTGGTATGCATGAATGATGTTTACTTTTCTTCTTCGGTATATATTTTTCCACTATTTTCTCCAATATTTTATATAATATCTCCGTATTTACCCTTATGTCATCACTTACGAAAATGTTATCCCAATCTTTGTTTAATTCTTCATTAATTTCTGACCATTTTATATCTTTTACTGTAGAAGTTGTCATTTCCATATCCTTCCCACTTTTTCATTTCTTGCTTATCTCTATTTTCACCTGCTTTGGAATGAACTGTTAATTCTATGACATTATGGTCTGAAATACTCGCATTATAAACTATTATTTCTTTAACATAATCATCTCGTTCACAAATACTAGGTCTAAAGTATTTTCCTTCTTGTTGGCAGGTGATTTATTTGTTGAATGTTGTATTCTAGTAGCATATCTAATAGCTTTTCAAATTGCCTCTTATCTTCTGCACTACTATTACTCTCTTTTTTATATGTATAAGTAACACCACAATCTCCTATTCGTTCTTTCCATTCTACGAAAGGAAAGTTGAAGTCACCATATAGGAGAATAGTCCAGTCCTTGTGATTTCTACATATATCATCCAATTTTTCAATTATTAAGTCAAACTCTTTAGTATTAGGAGGTCTATATATTACTATGTTCATCAATTTTTCAGATTCAAATTCTACCGCTATTAGTTCACATTCTGAGTTACTATATTCATATATTTTTCCTTGTTTTTTTGTATTTCCCCATATATTGCGGTTCCCCTGATTCCTATTTTTTCTATCGATCTATAAGTTTGGAACCCTTTTATTTGATCATCATTCCCAGTCTCTTGGGAATACCAGGTTTCACTTATATTCATTATATCTATTTTCTTTTCATTTTGGGTTAGTTCTTCTAAGTACTCTATTTTCTTTTTGAGTTACTCGTAACTTAAACCCTGCGTTTCATTCTACGCAATATTTCACTATGATGGTTTGCATGTTTTCTCCTTCATTTAATAATGGTAGTAATAAGGATTTTCCCATGTCTCTTTCCTGTCTGGTATGTTGTTTCTTTTTTTTTTTCATTTCCAGAAATTCTGACATTAAAAAATCCAACTTTTCCATAATATTTGATCTTCCTTCATCATAATTATTCATTTTGTGTCTGAATCTGCAATTTTCTCCAGTTTCTGCAATATCCTCTTGCATAATAAATACAGTTATTATCTCTTGAGTAGAATTCGGAGCTGATGCTTTGAAATTTTTGCTGACACCTCTGCATATCTCATTGGTGGTTTGCTTTTCTTTTTTACTGATGTTCTTGATTTCTCTCTTTATTTGTTTCTTTCTTATTTTGGATTTTATTACTTGGTTGGTTATTTATTTGATTATGATTCATGCTACAGGGTGCATATTTGCATTTTTTGTCGAACTTACATCCTTTTCCTTCTTTTAGGTTTTTACATATTTTTGGATGCAGATCTCTGCAATCATCCCCATATCCATCTAAGTATGCACATTTACCATATATTTCATAGTTTTGACATATCTTAGGATGTTTGTAGTAACATCTTTCTCCAAATCTGCAATTCCCTCTTTTCAAAAGTTGCAGATTTTGTCTTTCTTGTCTATTTTTTCTCTTTCCGTCATTGTGTAGATCTGGGTAGAGCCTCTTCGGGATTTGCTTTTCTGTTGTCATATCGTATTTTTTATTTCTTCGTAGGTATGCTGCTTTATTGCCTCATATGTAGTATCAATGAGTTATCTGCATCCATACTTTATCTTGTTCTTTGTTTTCCTTATTTTTTTCTGTCATTTCATTTTTGTTTACTTCTCTTCCGTTTTCCTCTTCTTCTTTTTCTTCTTCTTCTTCCTCTTCCTCTTCTTCATCCTCAACTATTTGTACATTCAATCTTGATTTAATAACATTGTCTATCCATGATAGACATGTTGAACAAAAAATTCTTGTATCTTTTCTCAAATCTTGTATTTACCTCAGCACACTGTGGATGGGTCGGAATGTTGCATGCAGCACATTTCTGATTAGGTTTTGTGGATTGGACTATGCTATACCAAACCTTACACAGTTTGCATGCTTTTGGCATTCTTTTTCCTAATGCATCAATTAGGATATTCACAAGATTCACCTTATTCATTTTCTTTGTCGGAATATGTTGGTTTATGTATATTTTCTTTATGAGTCTCTTGACCACTTGGATTTTATTTGGAACTTCTTCAATTATTTTCAAGATGTTTTCATTAGATTTGTTCCAGTTTGAAGGATTATATCCTTCTAATATATCTATTGAATGCTTTTGTATCTTTTTGGTTAGGACTGTTGCTGATTTCATAGATGAGAAATGCCAGTTCCCTTCCTGCTACCTCATCGTATTGCGAATCTGCTAAACACGCTAAATTACGCCACCTCTTCCCGCAGTTGGAACTTACTGCCATCTTGTTCTGATTTATAGTATTACACTTGATAAACTAACTTAGAAGACGCTTTATCCTACTATTTTCACACTAATCTTATCACCGATAGTTCACGAACACTTCTAGATATTTCTCAAATTCTAGTCGTATGTTAAACTTGTGATATCTGTTGATTAATCTGACTTCACGCGGGTACGTACTCACCAAGAAAGATGAGAGAGAGAAGGAGAGAGAGAAAGAGACCGAGAAAGGAAGGAAGAAGGAAAGAGAGAGAGAGAGAGAGAGAGAGAGAGAGAAGCTAAGGACTGAAAGGGAGGGGTGGGACCTCCCTTCCTGCCCTGAGCCCCTTCTCCTCCTCCTACCTCTCACAGAGAGAAGGAGAGAGAGAAAGAGACCGAGAAAGGAAGGAAGAAGAAAGAGAGAGAGAGAGAGAGAGAGAGAGAGAGAGGAAAAGAACCTAAGGACTGAAAGGGAGGGGTGGGACCTCCCTTCCTGCCCTGAGCTCCTTCTCCTCTTCCTACCTCTCACAGAGAGAAGGAGAGAGAGAAAGAGACGGAGAAAGGAAGAAAGAAGTAAAGAGAGAGAGATATAAAGGAAAAGAAGCTAAGGACTGAAAGGGAGGGGTGGGACCTCCCTTCCTGCCCTGAGCCCCTTCTCCTCTTCCTACCTCTCACAGAGAGAAGGAGAAAGAGAAAGAGACAAAGAAAGGAAGAAAGAAGGAAAGAGAAAGAGAGAGAGAAAGATAGAGGAAAAGAAGCTAAGGACTGAAAGGGAGGGGTGGGACCTCCCTTCCTGCCCTGAGCCCCTTCTCCTCTTCCTACCTCTCACAGAGAGAAGGAGAGAAAGAAAGAGACAGAGAAAGGAAGAAAGAAGGAAAGAGAAAGAGAGAGAGAAAGATAGAGGAAAAGAAGCTAAGGACTGAAAGGGAGGGGTGGGACCTCCCTTCCTGCCCTGAGCCCCTTCTCCTCTTCCTACCTCTCACAGAGAGAAGGAGAGAGAGAAAGAGACAGAGAAAGGAAGAAAGATGAAAAAAGAAAGAGAGAGAGAAAGATAGAGGAAAAGAAGCTAAGGACTGAAAGGGAGGGGTGGGACCTCCCTTCCTGCCCTGAGCCCCTTCTCTTCTTCCTACCTCTCACAGAGAGAAGGAGAGAGAAAAAGAGACAGAGTAAGGAAGAAAGAAGAAAATAGAGAGAGAGATAGAGAAAGATAGAGAAAAAGAAGCTAAGGACTGAAAGGGAGGGGTGGGACCTCCCTTCCTGCCCTGAGCCCCTTCTCCTCTTCCTACCTCTCACAGAGAGAAGGAGAGAGAGAAAGAGACGGAGAAAGGAAGAAAAAGGAAAGAGAGAGAGAGAGAGAGAGAGAAAAATAAAGGAAAAGAAGAAGCTAAGGACTGAAAGGGAGGGGTGGGACCTCCCTTCCTGCCCTGAGCCCCTTCTCCTCTTCCTACCTCTCACAGAGAGAAGGAGAGAGAGAAAGAGACAGAGAAAGGAAGAAAGAAGGAAAGAGAAAGAGAGAGAGAAAGATAGAGGAAAAGAAGCTAAGGACTGAAAGGGAGGGGTGGGACCTCCCTTCCTGCCCTGAGCCCCTTCTCCTCTTCCTACCTCTCACAGAGAGAAGGAGAGACAGAAAGAGACAGAGAAAGGAAGAAAGATGAAAAGAGAAAGAGAGAGAGAAAGATAGAGGAAAAGAAGCTAAGGACTGAAAGGGAGGGGTGGGACCTCCCTTCCTGCCCTGAGCCCCTTCTCCTCTTCCTTCCTCTCACAGAGAAAGGGAGAGAGAGAAAGAGACAGAGTAAGGAAGAAAGAAGAAAATAGAGAGAGAGATAGAGAAAGATAGAGAAAAAGAAGCTAAGTACTGAAAGGGAGGGGTGGGACCTCCCTTCCTGCCCTGAGCCCCTTCTCCTCTTCCTACCTCTCACAGAGAGAAGGAGAGAGAGAAAGAGGCGGAGAAAGGAAGAATAAAGGAAAGAGAGAGAGAGAGAGAGAGAGAGAAAGATAAAGGAAAAGAAGCTAAGGACTGAAAGGGAGGGGTGGGACCTCCCTTCTTGCCCTGAGCCCCTTCTCCTCTTCCTACCTCTCACATAGAGAAGGAGAGAGAGAAAGAGACAGAGAAAGAAGAAAGAAAGAAGAGAGAGAGAGAGAGAGAGAGAGAGAGAGAGAGAGAGAGAGAGAGAGAGAGAGAGAGGAAAAGAAGCTAAGGACTGAAAGGGAGGGATAGGACCTCCCTTCCGGCCCTTAGCCCCTTCTTCTCTTCCTATCTCTCAAAAAGAGAAGGAGAGAGAGAAAAAAGACATTGGAAAAAAGAAGAAGAAGGAAGATGAGAGAGAGAGAGAGAGCCGAGATAGGAGAAAAAAAAAAATAAAGGATTAAAGGGAAGTTGGGACCTCCCTTCCGTCCTGAGCCCCTTTCCTCTTCCTACCTCTACAGAGAGAAAGGAGAGAGAGGAAAGAGAAAGAAAGGAAAGGAAAGAAAGAAGGAAGAATGAGAGAGAGAGAGAGATGAGAGAGAAGAGGAGAGAGAGAGAAAGTAGGAGGAAAAAGAAGCTAAGGACTGAAAGGGAAGGGTGGGACCTCCTTCCTGTCCCTGAGCCCCTTCTCCTCTTCCTACCTCTCACAGAGAGAAGGAGAGAGAGAAAAGTGGCAGAGGAGAGAAAGGAAAGAAAGAGAAAGAGAGAGAGAGAGAGAGAGAGAGAGAGGAGATGAGAGAGAGAGAGGACGAGAGAGGAGAAGCTAAGGGAACTGGAAGGAAAAGGGTGGGACCTTCCCTTCCTGCCCTTGAGCCCCTTATCTCTTCCTATCCTCTCAGAGAAAGAGAAGGAGGAGAGACATGAAAGAAGAAAGAAGGAAAGAAGAAAGAGAGAGAGAGAGAGAGAGAGAGAGATGAGAGAGAGAGAGAGAGAGAGAGAGATAGGAGGAAAAGAAGCTAAGGACTTGAAAAGGGAAGGGTGGGACCTCCTTCTGCCCTTGAGCCCCTTCTCTTCTCCTTCCACCTCTCACAGAGAAAGAAGGAGAGAGAAAAAGACAGAGGAAAGGAAGAAAGAAGGAAAGAGAGAGAGAGAGAGAGGAGGAAGAGAGAGAGAAGATAGGACGAAGAAGCTAAGGAAACCGAGAGTGGGACCTCCCTTCCTTGCCCTGAGATTTCCTATTTCCCACCTTCACAGCAGAGAAAGGAGAAGAAGGAAAGGGAGGAGAAAGTGCCCAGAGAGGAGAGAAGGAGAGAGTTAGAGAGGGAGAGAGAGAGAGAGATGAGATGGAGAGAAAAAGAAGGAAAGCGGAAAAGAAGTAAGGACTTGGAAAGGGAAGGGGGGTGGGACCTTAAACCCTTCCTGTCCCTGAGCCCCATTTCTCTCTCCTATCATCTCAGAGAGAGAAGAGAGAGACATGAAAGAAGAGAGAGAGGAAGAAAGAGAAAGAGAGAGAGAAAGAGAGAGAGAGACGATGAGAGATGATGAGAGATGATAAGAGAAAAGAAGTAGGATAAAGAAAAGCTTAAGGAGGGTGGGACCTCCCTTCCTGCCTGAGCCCCTCCTCTCTCTACCTCTCACAGAGAGAAGGAGAGAGAGAAAGAGACAGAGAAAGGAGAAAGCAAGAAAGAGAGAGAGAGAGAGAGAGAGAGAGAGAGAGAGAGGATAGAGAGAGCTAGGATAAAGGGAGGGGACTCCCTTCCTGCTGAGCCCCTTAGCCTCTTCTACTCTCACAGAGAGAAGAGATGAGAGATGAGGAGGAAGAAAGAAAAAAGAAAGAGGAGAGAGAGAAGAGAGAGATGACTCGAGAGAGAGAGAGAGAGAGAGAGAGATAGAGAAAAGAAGCTAAGGACTAAAGAGGTGTGGGACCTCCCTCCTGCCTAGCCCCTTCTCCTCTTTACCTCTCACAGAGAGAAGGAGAGAGAGAAAGAGACAGAGAAAGGAAGAAAGAAGAAAGAGAGAGAGAGAGAGAGAGAGAGAGAGGGGTGGGACTAACTTGAAAGGGAGGGTCCCTTCTACCCCTTCTCTACCTCTCACAGAGAGAAGGAGAGAGAGAAAGACAGAGAAAGGAAGAAAGAAGGAAGAGAGAGAGAGAGAGGACTGAGAGAGATTGACGAGAGAGAAGAGAGAGAGATAGAGAGAAAACGAGACGAGTAGAAGAGAGTGGGTCCCGTAGCCTTATCCGTCCTACCTAAACGATAGGGTGGTTTATGTGTTATGAGAGGTTAAGACTGATGAGGGAGTGGGACCTCCCTTCCTGCCCTGAGCCCCTTCTCTTCCTACCTCTCACAGAGAGAAGGAGAGAGAGAGTAGAGAGAAAGAGAAAGGAAGGAAGAGAGAGAGAGAGAGAGAGAGAGAGAGAGAGAGAGATAGAGGAAAAGAAGCTTAGGACTGAAAGGGAGGGGTGGGACTCCCTTCCTGCCCTTAGCCCCTTCTTCTCTTCCTATCTCTCAAAAAGAGAAAGAGAGAGAGAAAAAGACATTGGAAAGAAGAAAGAAGGAAAGAGAGAGAGAGAGAGAGAGAGAGAGAGAGAGAGAGAGAGATATGAGAAAAGAAGCTAAGGACTTAAAGGGAAGGGTGGGACCTCCTTCCTGCCCTGAGCCCTTCTCTCTTCCTACCTCACAGAGAGAAGGAGAGAGAGAAAGAGACAGAGAAAGGAAGAAAGAAAGGAAGAGAGAGAGAGAGAGAGAGAGAGAGAGAGAGAGAGAGAGAGAGAGAGAGAGAGAGAGAGATAGGAGAAAAGAAGCTAAGGACTTAAAGGGAGGGGTGGGACCTCCCTTCCTGTCCTGAGCCCCTTCTCCTCTTCCTACCTCTCACAGAGAGAAGGAGAGAGAGAAAGAGACAGAGAAAGGAAGAAAGAAGAAGAGAGAGAGAGAGAGAGAGAGAGAGAGAGAGAGAGAGAGAGAGAGAGAGAGAGAGAGAGATAGGAGAAAAGAAGCTAAGGACTTAAAGGAAAGGGTGGGACCTCCCTTCCTGCCCTGAGCCCCTTCTCCTCTTCCTACCTCTCACAGAGAGAAGGAGAGAGAGAAAGAGACAGAGAAAGGAAGAAGAAAAGAGAGAGAGAGAGAGAGAGAGAGAGAGAGAGAGAGAGAGAGAGAGAGAGAGAGAGAGAAGTTTAGGACTTAAAGGGAGGGGTGGGACCTCCCTTCCTGCCCTGAGTCCCTTCTCCTCTTCCTCTCTCTCACAGAGAGAAGGAGAAAGAGAAAGAGACAGAGAAAAGAAGGAAAGAGAGAGAGAGAGAGAGAGAGAGAGAGAGAGAGAGAGAGAGAGAGAGAGAGAGAGAGAGAGAGGAAAAGAAGCTAAGGACTGAAAGAGAGGGGTGGGATCTCCCTTCCTGCCCTGAGCCCCTTCTTCTCTTCCTATCTCTCAAAAAGAGAAGGAGAGAGAGAAAGAGACAGTGAAAGGAAGAAAGAAGAAAATTTGAGAGAGAGAGAGAGAGAGAGAGAGAGAGAGAGAGAGAGAGAGAGAGAGAGAGAGGAAAAGAAGCTAAGGACAGAAATGGAAGGGTGGGGCCTCCCTTCTTGCCCTTAGCCCTTCTTCTCTTCCTATCTCTTAAAAAGAGAAGGAGAGAGAGAAAGAGACAGTGAAATGAAGAAAGAAGGAAAGCGAGAGAGAGAGAGAGACAGAAGAAAAGAAGCTAAGGACTGGAAGGGAGGGGTGGGACCTCCCTTCCTGCCCTGAGCCCCTTCTCCTCTTCCTACCTCTCGCAGAGAGAAGGAGAGAGAGAAAGAGACAGAGAAAGGAAGGAAGAAGGAGAGAGAGAGAGAGAGAGAGAGAGAGAGAGAGAGAGAGAGAGAGAGGAAAAGAAGCTAAGGACTGAAAGGGAGGGGTGGGACCTCCCTTCCTGCCCTGAGCCCCTCCCTCCTTTCCTACTCTCACAGAGAGAAGGAGAGAGAGAAAGAGGCAGAGAAAGAAGAACAAGAAAGGAGAGAGAGTGAGAGAGAGAGAGAGAGAGAGATGAGAGAGAGAGAGAGAGAGGAAACGGAAAAGCTAAGGGACTGAAAGGGAGGGGGGGGACCTCCACCCCCTTCCTGCCCTGAGCCTCTTCTTCTCTTCCTACCCTCACAGAGAGGAGGAGAGAGAGAAAAGAGAGAGAGAAAGGAAGAAAAAAGAAGAAAGAGAGAGAGAGAGAGAGAGGAAAGAAGCTAAGGATGAAAGGGAGGGGGTGGGACTCCCTTCATGCCCTGAGCCCCTTCTCCTCTTCCTACCTCTCACAGAGAGAAGGAGAGAGAGAAAGTGGTAGAGAAAGGAAGAAAGAAGGAAAGAGAGATAGAGAGAGAGAGAGAGAGAGGAAAAGAAGCTAAGGACTGAAAGGGAGGGGTGGGACCTCCCTTCCTTCCCTGAGCCCCTTCTCCTCTTCCTACCTCTCACAGAGATAAGGAGAGAGAGAAAGAGGCAGAGAAAGGAAGAAAGAAGAAAAGAGAGAGAGAGAGAGAGAGAGAGAGAGAGAGAGAGAGAGAGAAGGAATGGCTCTCACCTACCTTCATTCCCGTGAGGCCCTTTTATCTATTTGTGATTTACCAGCTTTCTCTGTTGAGTTGCAAAAATGATGAAATAAGATGCAAAGTACACAGGTGAATTCCGACTGACTGTTTGTTGGTGCTGTTCCATCGCGTTCCAAGGGGCGTTTTGATCTCTTTGGCCCAGTCTATGAGGTTGGCTGAAGGATGGGTGTTTGGGAGGTGGGGGGACCTCCCGTTTGCTGGAACCGGGTGGGGGAGCCCGGTTACAACAGACCAACACCCATCCCGAAGTCAACCCCATAGTATGGACCGAACAGATCGCAACGCCTCCGGAATACGACGCAGCAGCATCAACTCGCAACCAGTCAAAATTCTTCAGTTTTGGGTGCTTCTCTTGCGGTTTCTTCTTTGTTTCCTTTAATTTTCCTCCTTTTCATTCTTCCTCTTCGTCCTCTTCATCCCATTCTTCCTCTTCGTCCTCTTCATCCCCTTCTTCCTCTTCATCCTCTTCATCCACTTCTTCCTCTTCGTCCTCTTCATCCCATTCTTCCTCTTCGTCCTCTTCATCCTCTTCGTCCTCTTCATCACATTCTTCCTCTTCGTCCTCTTCCTCCTCTTCGTCCTCTTCATCACATTCTTCCTCTTCCTCAGACAGTTCTGACTCATCTTCTTCTTCATCATCGGATTCATCGGGAAACTTGGGATCTTCGAACAGCTTATCCGCAACGTCCTTGACGAAGCCCCTGAGAGTGTCGTATTCCTCTTTCGTCAGCGTCACGTAGGATGTCGTTAGCGTAGTTGATCTTTTGCAAATCATTTCTTTCACTTGTTGTTGCTCTGCCATGAGGCCCCAAGGACTTATCAGGGTGGCTCTTGAGGCCAGCCTCCTGTAGGCCCTTTCTATTTCCTCAAAGCAGCATCCTCTGCAACGCCTAGGATGTCGTAGGGGCAGCCATGAAGTTCCATTCTTTCCAGGGTTTCGGCAGCTGCGATCAATTCTTCCACATCTTCTTGATCTTCATCTAGTTTCTCAAGATGGACCGTAGCTTCACCGTGTCTTCCAAGCAGCAAGAGACACATTGCCAGTCTTAACCTACAGTCATCTTGATCTTCGTCCTTACCCAGTACATCGAGGAAACAGTCACATGCTTCTTGCAGCCGTCCAAGCTTACAGAAGACGTTTCCTTTCATTCTGGCCAAGTCAACACGTACCTGCGGGAAAAAGGATTCCAGAGACTGGGCGTGTGTAAGCGTTTCCAAAACAGCATCGATTTCACATTCGTCTATCATCGATGGAATCGAGTACCATATCTTCCGCTGCTCCAGAAACTCTTTCCCTTTGAGTGCCCTTTCGTGGTTAGGACATCGGTCTGAGAACCTTGAGTCTCAAAATCATTTCAGCTTTCTCTAACTCAGCATCAAAGGGAGCAACAAAGTAGGGCAGACTCCACCAGAAACATCACAGTCATCTTGATACTCGGCAGGTAAATTGTCAGTATTTTTTGGGCCTCTTCCACCATTCCTAGAGCTGTGTGGCATCTCAATCTACACGACAATCCAACACATTATCATAGTCCTTTGTTATAATTCCTAGGAAAACAATGGCTGTCTGAAAATCTTCCATCTCAATACAGCGGTCAGCCTCTGCCTCCAGGACTTTTCGCCGATGTACTTACACTTACTTGGGTGTACTTTTTTCTGGCAGCCGGCCTCTTTGAGTTCGCTCATTGAACCTGACTCAAGGTATCTTCCGCACTTTAGATTTTCCTTTTACTCCTTCAACTCAGTTTCTAGTGATTTCCTTTCGGCTCTTTCGCTCCGGAGGATTTCATTTTGATCTTGTCGTTTTGCGATCCTTTCCTTGAGGGCCTTGTTCTCTGCAACCAGAGCATTATTTTTATTTTTTTGTTTATTTGCTTTTAAATTACTCAGTGAGGCCACTTCCCGCTCTCTCTCGTCTAATTTTTCCTTCAGTTTTTCATTTTCTCGTTGAAGCTGCTGAACTCTCTCGTCCAGAATACGGACCTTCTTCTGTGCCTCATGAACATGATTTTTTCCGAGGTCACGATTCTTGGCAAGAGCAGATAATTCTTTCTGAGAGGTTCGCAACTTCTCTTCGAGTTGTGTGGTCACCTGTTTCAATTTTTCCTTTCCAGCCTTCATGCCGCCTTCTTTGGACTTTCTCTTCCAGGTAACCACAATAAAAGTCATTGTCCGATGCTCGACTCTCCATTTCATCCAGTTTGTTTCTGTTCCGCTCACACTCTTTGTCTCTATCTGCGAGTTGGTCCTTTAGAGTGTCTACTTCCTCTCCTTTCCGGATTAATGCGTCCTCATAGTCTG
>NC_087214.1:50193851-50206351 GCF_015104395.2 Macrobrachium nipponense
TTCTAACCTTACTTTGATTCATTTATTATATCGATTTCATCAAAATATCGTGATCAGACATTTGGTTGGAATAATTTTATCTCAACTATAATAAATCTCGCATCACTGCCTCACCCTTCAAAAGTAATCTTTGATTAAGGGAATTTTTTTTTCTCGCTATTCAGAGGCTCTTCAAAGAAATCGTGCATCGTTGGCGAAAGCTTTTTCGAAACATGATAACTTCCATTACCTAAATTATATCTTCCTGTTTCATCGCAGAATATTATACAAATACTTCAGCTTTAATCCCACAATCTGAGAGAATGTTACTACAACCTTTACTACAGCATATTTAATATTAGAAAACTTTTTTTTTTTTTTTTTTTTTTTTTTAGAATTTAGATTCTATTAGAATAATGAGTCTAAACTCCATTTACTGGATTATTTTTCCTCTTCATATTCTGAGTAACTTCTTCAATGATTCAGGTTTGTTTGAAAGGTTATTGAAACTGAGGCCGATTACGAATAGTTTTCTCTTCGATTTAGTAGATTTCGTTCCTGGCAGCTGCTGATCGCCTTCGTCAAACGGTCATGACTTCAGATTTTCTGAAATGGGGTTTTCTGCAATTGCTGTATCATAGTCGATTCCAATAACAATGTTTCTCACGCCTTTATCTATTAAGAAAGTCTTGGATAAGTAAGGAGTCTATTCATTGTTTAATATCCAGCTAACAAATATGCAATTTCTCTTTCCTGAGCTGTTAACTTCCTCGTGGGTTCAACACAAGGAAATTTTTCCCTCTTGATTTAGATAACATTGGAAATACTCGGGGAAAATGTTAAGGAAATATCTTTAATTCCATGAATGATTAATCTTATATTATTCTAATCGCTATCTATTTATATCATCCCTGAAAGATTTCAGTTTTCACTCTTTAAAACTTGAACTTTTTTCCCAATACGAGAATCTGAATATAACCTGCGTGAAGCTTTTGTTTCATTTTTTTCCAACGAATCTCGAACGGAATTTTAATTGCTTAACTCAACTATGCATTAGAAACAAAATGGGAAGAGAGAGCGAGAGAGAGAGGAGAGAGAGAGAGAGAGAGAAGAGAGAGAGAGAGAGAGCGAGAAGACAGAGAGAGAGATAGAGAGAGAGAGAGAGAACAAAATGAATTTTAGCTTATGCATACATATAGCCATCGCCATGATTTTTTTTATTTATTTATTTATTTTTTTTTTTTACCTCGCTGGCACAGGATGGGTTATATACTTTTTTTTGTCTTCCAAAATAGGAATTCCACAGGTCACGTTTCCCAGAACTATGCGCGTCATTTGTATTTTGTGGTATAAAACCTTCCTTTCCTACTTTCCTGTATTTTTTTTTTTTTCGAATAATGGCCTTCTGTAATTTTTTTCCTAATAATGGCCTTCTTGTATGTTAGATATAAAATTATCAAGTTCGGAATTTGCCTGAAGAAAATGAAACAATTTAAAAAACTTTGCTCAGTATAGTACAAAAAACACATGTAAGAAATGAGCCAAGTTTCTTCGGTCGTAATCGAGTTTTCTGTACAGCGTATAATGCTGTATGAAACTCTTGGCCATGGCCCGGCAGTGGCTTATGATGTGGCACCTATAGCAGTACCAAACACACACGATCATGACTAACTTTAAATAAAATAAAAACGACTCAGGCTAGAGGGGCTGCAATTTGGTATGTTTGATGGTTGGAGGGTGTATGATCAACATAGCAATTTGCAGCCCTCTAGCCTCAGTAGTTTTTAAGACGAATAGCCATCTCAATAGTTTTCTTTTATAAAAACTAAAAAGTTGATAAAGAACATTAAAACAAACAAAAACATTTTCTTTGAGTCTGACAGAACGTAGCAGAATACCCTTAAAAGGATAGTTATTGTACTGGTACTATTGCCAAAATAAAATAAAAAATAAAACATCTCTGTGGAAACCTAAAGAAGCTTTCAAGTGTCACGACTAGTTAAAGACAGCCGAGGATACAGACAGACAGTCACGTAAGTTTCCTCTGCCATGTTTCCTTCGAGGAAACCTTTGCATTTTCAGAAGATATTTTCGAACCGAATCAGCCGGAAGTAAATTCCTACAAAAGGTCGGGAGGCTCCGGATTCCTTTCCCTCCCAAAACTGTTATTTATCTGGAAGTGGGAAATCCTTTGATGGGAAGCTAAATTAAGCTGAGAGAGAGAGAGAGAGAGAGAGAGAGATACTAAAATCATTGCGTCAAGTTTTTACGCTTGGCTGCGCCCTTCAACACCTTAATATAGGCTCTGCTGAAAGCTTTTGTTGCTGTTTGTTATTAATCATTTGTGTTCCATAAACAGGGGCCAGTATATGATTAATATTCTTGCACAATTAATTATTAGGACAATACAAGACTCAGTTATTTTGAAATGTAGATATGCAAATGTAAAATCAGTGGTGGGATGTATTAAGGTGTATCTAAAAGTCTCCTATATAGATTTTATACACATTTATACCTTCCAGATTTGTTTAAAGGAATTTTTTGCATACCTTTTGTGGTCTTACTAATTAACTGGTATAATTAGCATTTGAAGTTATGTTCTTTCCAATTTTTGCAAATATTGTTTTGTGTTCGATGCATCGTTAATTTTATTAACAGTTATTTTATCATTTTTATATTTCATACTCTGATCATAAATGTATATCAATACTTGTGATTTTTTTTTTCATTCAACTTATAACAAATTCTAAAATTCCCTTTTGGTTATTCCATTTAACACAATACAATAAATTAAGAAATTCCATTATCATAATTTCGTATAACATAGTACATTAAACTTTAACATTTCGCTTAGAATTTAACATGTGACTGGAGAACCTTTCATGAACACTCTCTGGAGGGAGATTCTGTATCTTTTGGTCGTACGCGGTTAACTGGTCCATCAATGGAACAGTGACCAGGCACTGTCCTGCAGTTCCGTGGTGTGTCACTGTATGTCACGTTATGTCACGATAGCTACCTATAGACAACTGCTAGAGACCTAACAATGGTAGAGAGATTTGAGCGGTATCATCGACGTAACAAAGGTTGCTTCGTGATAATATTTGGGGCATTTGTCTCATTATGACGTAGAAATGGTAAGAGACTGCTACCTTGAGGAAGGCCGTTGGAAAAGCCGAATTATGGCAAATCTTTAGATACACAAAATGTCCGTCCTTGTTTTGACGGACTGACGTATGCCATTTTTCCTAGTTCGGAGAAAATGAACTTAAAAAACCTTTTATTTATTTATCTATTTTTCAGATCGTCTAGTTAACTCATCTATTGGGGAAAAAACCTTTTATTTATTTATTTATTTATTTTTCAGACCGTCTAGTTAACTCATCTCTTGGGGAAATTTCGTCATTTTTGGCAATATCGTTTTTAATAAGTTGTGAAAGGATTGTGATAAAAAAAATGAATGATTAGCTATTTTTATTAAGGGAAAATATTTATGCAAAAAATTTTACGTCACTTCGTGAAAATACACCTGTTACTGAAATTCGGGATACATCACTGATATGTCACGTTCAAGAATTGCAACTTCACAGCTGGTCTATAGTGAACTTTCATCATACACTGTCATACTAGCAGGGAATTGATTATCAACATTATCAACGTAAATAAATAATAGTATTGTAGTATAGCGTTCAGTTCAGCATTGCTGCATTAGGAACCTGCAATATAAAGTGAAATATATAAGAATGTACCTTCATTTCGAAGTCTCGAAAAGAACCTCAGATAGTTTACGCCGTCAAATGTTTTCGCCACATCAACGAGCATAAGAAAACAGGAGATGCTGAGGATAGGTAAATAGTTCAGCAATTCTTTCAGGATGTACTACATGCAAGTGTCGGGTGAGTGGTTAGCTTCAAATTCAGATTGGTTGTTTGAAGTGTGGAGAATGAGGGAAAGACCAAAATAACTATCTTTGGCGTAATTCTCTAGCCCTCTCTTTCTTAAAGTGATTGCCTTCTCTTTCTTAATTAAAGTCATTTTCTTGTTATTATTATTAGCATCTTTGTATCGTTATCCCTACTCTTTTGGGATCTTTCCTAGATAGTAGCCACCAAGGGTTTTCGGTGGTCGTTGTCAAGGACTAATATTTCTTGGGCGTCACTATCTTTACGATACTTAGTATTTTCCTTTTGTTTTTATGGTCATCCCCAACGGGCTTTTACTAAACACGCCGCAACGGTGGATACATATCGAGTTAAAACCCTCGGGGTCACTACCTAGGAAGATCATCTTTTGTATTTATGAATACGAATTTCATTCTTGTCTATCTGATTGCCTGCTTCCATTAAAGTTCGACCGTTCCTAGACATACCTGCCTATATCCTGTTATGTTTGAAAAATATTACAGCATCTCTACTGTCTCTTGCAGTGAATTCTAATGAAAACGAATTAAAAGGTATTGCAGCATCTCTACTGTCTCTTGATATGAAATCTAATAAAAAAAGTTATTTGATATATCGCTACCATTTTCTGTGTGCTGCATATATCATTGCTGTTATTAATAGTGCTTATGTCAAGCGTGTTGAAAATTATTATTTTTCTTTTTTTTTTTATCCTTTACAGTTTTACCACAGCGGCATCTTACCGAAATCCAACTGTGAATCTCCTTCAGGAATACTTCTCTTTTATGGCTCGGTTAAAGCTGGGGTGTTCATGAAAGGCTCTGAAGTCACGTTTTGGAGTTGAACAAAATGTTAAAACTTGATCGACTTTGTATAATATGAAACCAAAAGAAAATTTTATAAACGATGTACTGTTAAATGAAATAACTATGAGGATCTATATATACATTAATGATCCCTGAATGAAAAAAAAGGAACCAATCTCTGTATTATGGATTCATTCACTTCTTTAACTGACATTTGAAATGTGTAGAAATAAAAATACACGTTTTAGCACAAAAAAATTTAAGTAATACACTCTATAGTATTTGTTTATGAAGACTTAGACAATTCCATAAAGCAATACACAGGAAGGTAATATGAAAAATTGAACCGAAGAAACTTTTGATAAAATTTAAAGAAACTTAAAAAAAGAAGGATACTTTTGAAAAAAATGGAAAGACCTATATATATATATATATATATATATATACGTTGCCTTAAGGAAGATATTGTCTATATAGCCAGAGTCCCAGGCTCCATTGGAAAGGTTTCTCCTATTATCTTGTTGTTTTATCAGTTGAAGATTCTACCATCTGAGATTTGTAAAAACAGCTGCTCTTGTATAAATCTAGGATAAGTTCCAATTCATGGTATGGTTAGTGTTATTTATGTGATGGAAAATTACCGAACTATGTTGTCCATATCTAACAGAGTGCTTATGTTGAGTTAATCTATCTGAGCGAGATTTTCCTGTGAAACCATAGTATGACTTATCACAATCCCTACAAGGGATTTTCAAAAATCCCTATGTCTTTAGAAACTGGTTTCCACTGAATGGTAATGAAGGAATTCCTCAAAGTATTCAGATTGATAATTGAAGATGAAAGGTTTGGGTTGGCCCAAGATTTGTGTGATCTCTTGTAAATTATCTATGTGAGAGATTATGATTTTGTTTGTGTTACTATGTATGTGATATATATATATATATATTATATATATATATATATATATATCTATATATCTAGTATATATATATATATATATATATATATATATATATATACAGGGGGTCCTCGAGTTACGACGTTGATCCGTTCTTACGATGCATCGTAACACGAATTTCAGCGTAAGTCGGAACATTGAAAAATACCACATGATTTAATGTAAATACCTATCAATAACAAACGAGAGAACAATTCCTTACCTTTATTAGTTTGATTGGCTTGCACACTGAGAGGAAGCTGCGGTGCTGGAGAGACTGGGGGAGGTTAGTGAAGAGAAAAAGAACCTCCAGAAGTTGCTGGAGATGCTGAGGCAGATGATTCTTGAGGTGAGGCAGAACATACTAGTACTGGAGATGCTGAGGCAGGTGATTCTTGAGGTGAGGCAGAACATACTAGTGGAGATGTTGGGGCAGGTGAGTCTTTAGGTGAGGCAGAACCTACAGAAGGTGCTGGAGATACTGGGGCAGGTGAGTCTGGGTTAGCAGAACATTCAGAAGGTGCTGGATTAGCAGAGGCAGCTGAGGTAGAGGGTACAGGATCTCCTGCAGGCCTCTCTACCTTCATTAAAATACTGCTCCAGGTTAGTCTGAACAGAGAGCGACCTCTTTTCATCCAAGATCTCCTTGTAACACTGCATCAAATCCATGACGCCTCTGGAAACCCTAGTGAACCTGTCCAAGTTGGGATCCTGAGCCTCAAAAGTTGACAAAGCTTGCTGCAACTCTGCAAACCTCTTATCAAGTCCTGCCTTGTGAAAGCCTTAGGCTCTGGGGTGGGTGCTTCTTCTTCTTCCTCTATTATCTGCTTCTCCAGTTGTATCAGGTCCTCAGCAGATAACTCCTCGCATGAGACTCCAGCAGCTCTGTAACATCATCAACCTCCATCTCCAAATTGATTTCCTTACTCAGGGCAACAACGTTCTTGACAACTAGCTGAACTGTGTCCTCAAACCCATGGAAATCATTCACAAATTGAGGACAAATTTTCTTCCAGACACCATTCATGTTTGTTTGCTTAACCTCCTCCAGGAATTAGCAATGTTCTTTACAGCATCAAGGATGTGTAGGATTTCCAAAAGTCCTTCAGAGTCAAGTCCTTCTTGGTTTCAGTTGCCTGTAAAGCCATAGCAATTGTCCTTCGTAGGTAGTAGGCCTTGAACGAAGCAATCACTCCTTGGTCCATAGGCTGTAAAAGGGCCGTGGTATTAGGTGGAAGGTAAACCACCTTGACTTAGGGTTGAAGTCTCCCAGCTGGGCAGGGTGTCCAGGGGCATTGTCCAGCACTAGCAACACCTTAAAGGGGATACCCTTGGAGGCGCAATACCGCTCCACACTTGGAACAAAATGGTTTACGAACCAGTCCTCAAACACTGCAAGTGTCACCCATGCCTTCTTGTTGGACTTCCAAATTACTGGTAGTTGACCCTTCCAAATGCCCTTGAGTGCCCTTGGATTTTCAGCCTGATACACCAACAAGGGCTTCAGTTTGAAGTCGCCAGCAGCATTACCCCCAAGAAGTAAAGTAAAGTTAGCCTCTCCTGCTGGCTTTATGACCGGGTGCTGACTTCTCCTCCTTGGCGATGTAAGTGCGGTTAGGCATACGCTTCCAAAACAAACCTGTCTCGTCTACGTTAAACACTTGCTGAGTCAGAATAACCCCCCTCCTTAATTATCTCAGACAACGCTTTAGGAAATTCACTCGCTGCTTTCTCATCCCCACTAGCAGCTTCAACCTTTGCAATTTAATGTTATGGTAATTGGCCGAGCCTTAAATCGCATAAACCAACCCCTACTAGCCACAAACTCTTCACTTTCACTTCCCTCCCCCTTTTCTTTTTCAACGCTTCAAACAATCTTTTCGCCTTCTCCTGAATCACCATAAGGCTGACTGGGATACGCCGTTGATTTGGTCTTCCAACCAAAGCACCAATAACCTTTCCATTTCATTATTAGACCACTTACGCTGCTTAGTTATCACTGTCGCTTTCATAGGAGCAGATCCTTTCACATGTTCAACGATGCGCTCTTTATCTTTGATAATGGTAGCAACGGTCGAACGGCTAAGGCCAAGCGAGCGGCCAATGTTTGTTGGCGTTTCTCCCTTCTCGGATCGCTTTATAATGTCCACTTTAATTTCCATGGTGATGGCCTTTTCTTTTCTTCGATGCACTACCATCAGAAGAGTCCGCCTTGCGCTTGGGAGCCATAACAAAGAGCAAAAAGTTACAAAAACGATACAACACGAGGGAGAGAGAGGCAGTGTAAACAACCAAAATGGCGTATGGGCGAGGACTGAGCGTAGCGAAGCGACGCCGTCCTCTCCCCCACAAAGCGTATTCTTCCGCCGTGCGCCTGGAACTAGTTCGCGTTTGTTTACGTTGCTTACGACGCTAAACCGCGTAAGACGGAACGACGCAAAATATTATTTTTTTATATTTTTATAGGGGGTGCGTTCGTAACCACGAAATATCGTAAGTCGAGACCAGCGTAACCCGAGGACTTACTGTATATATATATATATATATATATATATATATATAGATATATATATATATATATATATATATATATATATATATATATATATATATATATATATATATATATATATATATATATATATATATATATATATATATATCTATATATATATATATATATATATATATATATATATATATATATATATATATATATATATATATATATGTGTGTGTGTGTGTATGTATGTATACTATCATATCATATATATATATATATATATATATATATATATATATATATATATATATATATTATATATATATATATATATATATATATATGTATGTATGTATATATATATATATATATACATATATATACATATATATATATATATATATATATATATATATATATATATATATATATATATATATATATATATAGTAACACAAACAAAATCATAAATCTCTCACATGGATAATTTACGAGAGATCACACAAATCCTGGGCCAACCCAAACGTTTCATCTTCACTTATCCATCCGAATACTTTGAGGAATTCCTTCATTAACATTCAGTGTAAACCAGTTTCTAAAGACATAGGGATTTTGAAATCCCTTGTAGGGATTGTGATAAGTCATACTATGGTTCACAAGAAAATCTCGCTCAGATAGATTAACTCAACATAAGCACTCTGTTAGATATGGACAACATAGTTCGGTAATTTTCCATCACATAAATTCACTAACCATACCATGTCAGATGGTAGAATCTTCATTGATAAAACAACAAGATAATAGGAAAAACCTTTCCAATGGAGCCTGGGACTCTGGCCATATGGACAATATCTTCCTTAAGGCAATGATGAAGCAGATTGAGACAATTAACAGAGGTATACCCTAAGGGCATATCTCCCACTCTATATTTTCGCCAATGAAACTTCTGTCATCATTTATTTGATAAAGATGGAAGTCAGTCCACCAAAATATAGTCCTTAGCTTTAAACCGGTGTTTTAATGGGGCTCTTATACTTGAGATATACATATATATATTTATATTTTTGTGTGTGCGCATTTAAGGAAATATGAAACCTGATGGATTTACGTCTTCCATACATGCTGGTCCCTAGTTGGATAGTTTATCTGATGAAAAAAATTAGGAAAAAAGGAAGTCGTTTTTACAGAGCAGAATACAAATGACGCACATAGTTTTGGAAAACGCGACCCGTGGAATTCCTATTTTGAAAGCAAAAAAGTAACCCTCCCTGTACCATCGAGGTATACATATGATCACGACAGTTATATGAATGTTTGATCTGATATTCATTTTGTTTACTCTCTCTCTCTCTCTCTCTCTCTGTTTTCATTTTTTTCTGATATTAATCCATCAATAGAATTCCGTTTGAGATCCTTTGGTAAAATGAAAGGTTTTATGGCTTCGTATTTAGCTTCTCGTATTGGGAAAATAGTTCAAATTTTACAAGGTATTTGTGTTTAGAATCTTTATAACAAGAAATATGTAATTTAGTTATTGTATTTGTATGAAATTCCTCATTCGTGAAATAGAAAATTCATTTCTCTCGCATTTTTGTTTTAATAAGGAGGGAATCATTTTTTTGTGCCAAGCGTCTAACACCACATGAAAGAAAAATTGCCTTTTGTGTTGACTGAATAATGAGTTTACTTCAGAGCACTTTTTGTGGCCTAGATAGCTCAGCCTTTTAACATCGACTATGAAACAGCAATTTGCGAAAATCTGTAGCCGCTGTCTATAAAGGCATACAGCTATTAAGAGAAAGTAGTTCGGTATCGTCCTTCGGTGAAATACTTCGATAGTTGAACAGTTTTGAATGAAACTGGTGTTGAAGAATCGTTATTCTTAGCATCTAAGTTTTAAAATGGATATCCAGTGCTAAACAATAAAAAATGCGTCGAAGTTTCTGTATGAAACTCTTAGCCACGGCCCAGTGGTGGACTGAATTGTTGGCACCTATTGCACTGCCAGATGCATGATCATGGCTAAATTTAACTTAAATAAAATAAAGACTAGTGAGGCTAGAGGGCTACAATTTAGCATTTTTGATGACTGGAGGGCAGATGATCAACATACTAATTTGCAGCTCTCTAGCCTCAGTAGTTGTTAGGGATGTGAGCGGAAACAGACAAACAAAACAACCATCTCAACAGTTTTCTTTTACAGAAAACTAAAATGTAGCAAACGTAGCAACATTTTCTCAGATTTCTATTGATGTAGTCATGACAAAAAAAAATAAGCTCTCTTCTTCGTTACCAGGGGCCGCATACTCAAAACTTCCAAAGGCGCCTTTTGTGGCAAAGGCGCCGTTCCAGTCGGCCGTTACTCGAAAGGAACTCATACTCAAAACACCGAGTGCGGCCCGCCATCTTGGAAATATGGCGCCGTGAGAGCCTTTGCGTTAGGGCTGGTTAGAGCAGCCTTTGAGGTGGGAAAGGCAACTTTGGGAATGACAGCAAGTAAGAAGAGGATGTCTCATACCTCTTGTATACGTCAATGAATGCCATTATACATAGTTTTATTTTGCAAGTTACTCTAATTGCTTTGTAATAGTGTGATATTCCTCTGCAGACGTTAGATTTAAAGTTATTGGATGTGTATTATTTAAAATGATTTCATATATACAATCTAAAATTCCTATATTATAATCTGATTGTTTTGACTTTTAGTTATCATATATCTTATAAAATGTTCATGTATATATAATCAATGCTAGAAAAACAATATATTTTGTTGTCTTGTTAAATAAATTTCAATACAGAAAATATATCTTTATACTATGTACTATATGCAAAGGTGAAAATATGTATGCAATTTCCCTGCCTTATCACTTCTCATGGTACTCATAAGGCACATTAAACTTAGGTTAAAGTGGTCAGAGATAAGTACTGTACTACATACAGTGACTCACATTATGAAATAAATGCCACCTAGATACAAATAAGTTATGAAATAAATGAATTTGATGTTCATATTACCTAGATATAAATAGGTTACTGTATCACTGAATGACCCTTAATAATAGCAATATCAGTGTATCATATCACATAGTACATTATCTCCAGGAAAGAAATAACATACTAAAGTAAATAAAAAATAAAAACTTACAATAAGGTAGAGGTAACTGAGATCACAGAGGTATCATTTTATACTATTATAAGTAAGAAAACATGCTTATAGACAAATAGAGAAATAACATGAAATAGCATTGTAAATAAACAAATGCTGTACTAAACTTATCACAATAACACGAGATCACAAGAAGCACGATATAATAAGAGTAAATGGAGGAAAACTAAAAAATAAACCTCATTAAATAATGGAGTGATTAGCATAAGACAATGAGGTAGTATATCACATTACTCTTAAACAAAAAACTAATCTCAATAATGAAGAGGTATTATGACATTTATTGATCACATTATGGCACCCTTGGTATAGGAACATATAAGGCATGGTATGAAAAAAAAATAGATTTTACTACTGTATAGACTATATTAAAGGTACTACCACTTAAAAAAAAAAATTATGCATAATATCTCTTATGCATATCAGTCATGGTTACCATGCTGTCAGCTATTACCCTTACATTTCCATTTAATTCTTTTACACTTTCATTTAATTCTTTTTGATTAGACAATATATCCTGAAAAATATCAGAAACATCTGCCAACACCTCAACTGCTTCTTGCTCCAGTAGGCCCAATCTTACCAAAGCTTCCTCTGAAGGTTCTAGAGCTAAAATTTCATGAGGACCACCACCTCAAAAGATTATAATACAGAAATTAGGTACTGCAGTAACTCTGGAAAAGAAACATCAATGTAATTGTGAAATTATTATCAATGACTTCCCACATCTCTACCTCATCAAAGGAAAAAAAAAGTGACAGATACCATAGAGTACATAACAATTACTTGAGTCACAACTAGGCATGGTTATGTTAGGTTCAGGTTAGCCTAGGTTAAGAATTGGTCTTGTAGAGAAGACCTTTTTAAAAATACGGACCCCAGTTTTATCCTTTTGAACAGCAGGTCTCATGTTCGTGTGGGACTGCTATTCTTCAAAAGCTCCCTAACTTTATAACCTAACCTAACCTAAGATTAAATGGTTAACATTCATTTGGGGCAGAAATGCCATACATGAAAAATCTCTTAGAATTGTGTAAAATATATAAAAATAAAATGATCTGGTTAGGCAAGGCATAGGTATTGGCAACTTATGCAATACCCACAGGTCTAGGCATATCATCACAGCTTAGGCTAAAACATTCATTTCCAAGCAATATCATAGGATACTTTTGCATAGCCTAACATATAGCCTACTAGGAATATATCATAA
>NC_087214.1:50208851-50223851 GCF_015104395.2 Macrobrachium nipponense
ATTACTGTAGTTTCAAAGTATTCCATGTACAGATTGGCTAGAACAGGACTTAAAGGACTACCCATACTACACCCGAATTTTTGCTTGTAGAATGATTCCCCGAATGAAAATACGTTATTAGATGCACATAATTCAACTAGCTTTATTATTTTGTCCAAGAGGGGAAGACTGCAGTCCTCTGAAATATAGTACTTTTTCTCTATTTTGGTGTTTTTATGGGCTCCTTTTATTAGATGGAACTCTGTTGTTACAGAATATTTTTACCAGTCATTTTCAGCCCATTATGGAATTCAACCGCCTTTCCAGGATTTCTTCACTCACTTCCAGAAGTCAAGCCAATTTTTTCGCAAGTTTGAAAAAGAACTGATCAGACTACACCGGCTGAAAAACCAAAAACACTTTTTAGAAGAATGCCTCAAAGAACAAGTACTACCAAAAATGTACGGATTCGGGAGATGGACTCTGCAATCGGACCCTTCCCTCTCTCACACAGATTTTCCTGGAGGAAAGAATCACCGATACGAAAAACGACATCTTCGTACTACGCAGAGTGATATATGGAACCCAGTCTAAATCTTCGCCTCCTCACTACGGACCACATATACAGGTATCTGATTTCATTCTGTTCCGACATTGCTGCCTATAATAGCGTGACTCATTCCAACAGACTTCTACGCAAGTTAAATAACCTAATAGACAATAGTGCATGGAATAATCTTGAGCAACAAGACAAAGTTTTTAAACTTATCCAACACCCCCCTTACTGTAAATCAACATTTAGTTTTAAATTTAGGCTTATCCTTTGCCCTTTATGCCAGACCGCAAAAACAACCTAGACTTCATAGTGGCTTTTGATAAATTCATATCTGACAAAAACTACAACCGTGAAGAGATATGTTTAAAAGGAGTGTTACTAAATGCTTTAACTGACTTACATAAGAAATATCCTGTTCCCCGCAGATTCATGATAGCATCCACTCGCTAAAAAAAGTTAGATGTTATAATAAGTAGATCCGACAAAGACGGCAAAATCGTAATAATGGACAAAGACTTCTAACCTTGACAAAATCAACCAGCTCCTTAGCGACACAAACATACGAAAAACTGACGAAAAATCCCCTCAAAACGTTCCCACAGAATTTTTTCGGAAAGTAAGATTAATTGGCAAAGACAAAAAGAGTATTGAACTATTAGAGAAATTTAAAGTAATTAATCCTAAATTACCCTATTTTTATGGCCTTCCCAAAACTCACAAAGACAATCTTCCATTCAGACCCATCGTTTCATGTGCCGGTGCTTTCAATTACAAAATTTCTAAATGGTTAGCTGGCCTCCTTTCCCCTTTTTAGGCACTTTTTCTCCCAGTCACATTAAACATTCGGAAGATTTTGTCACAAATTCAGAGAAGCACATACCACTTCACAACATAAAACTTTTAAGCCTTGATGTAGATTCCTTGTTCACTAAAGTACCAGTACAGGACGTTCTTCAGTTTTTAAGGGTAAAATTATCCCCTATTCAGATCATTTCCCATTGGCGCTTGACAAAATAATAAAGCTAGTTGAATTATGTGCATCTAATAACGTATTTTTCATTCGGGGAATCATTCTACAAGCAAAAATTCGGGTGTAGTATGGGTAGTCCTTTAAGTCCTGTTCTAGCCAATCTGTACCATGGTATACTTTGAAACTACAGTAATAAATGCAATAAAACCCAAAAACGATGCTGTGGATGAGATACGTGGTGATATCCTAACATTTTGGGATAATAGGTGGGGCAATTTCAATGAATTCCTCTCGAAATTAAACACATTAGTGCCCAGCATCAAATTTAAAGTTGAATGGAAACAGACAACAAAATTCCTTTTCTTGATGTTTAATAATCAGAGATATACGACAGAAAATACAAATTTACCATATACAGAAAACCAACGTTCTCACTTTCATACATTCACTACTAGCTATCATGACATTTCTATCAAAATAGGTGTAGCTAGTAACTTGTTCTTAAGAGCCTTACGAATTTGTTCCCCAGAATTCCTGGAAAAAGAATTTGAACTAATTCGCAAGCAACTTTCGTCTTTAAAATATTCTGACCATATAATTGAGAAAGCAATTCACAAAGCTAACGTAATTTTCTACCGACCCCCTAAAGACAAGACCAGAGATACACCCAACAATAAAATAATAATTCCCCACCTGGACACGATTAAGAGAATAACCAAACCCCTCGGAAAAATCGAACCCTTTTTTATTTACTTACCCAAACACCTTAGCCAAATCCCTGATTAACGTCCAACAAAAGACATCTCCAAAGGACTCTGGGGTATACGAAATCCCATGCCAGGACTGTGACCAATCTTACATCGGATTTACAGGTAAATCCCTTCCCCAGAGATTAATACAACACAAACGGTCAGTTAGGTATGGACAACAGAACTCGGCTATTTTCAACCATATAAATGAACATAACCATAGAATAAACTGGAATTTGTCACGTGTAATTTATAGCAGCAACTGCCGGTACAAGAGTCAAATGATGGAATCGGCCTTAATAAAAGAGAGGCAGGTAATGAACATCTCAAAAGGAGGATGGATTTCGGACACGATCGACAACGTCTTCATTCAACCAACCCTTTAAGAAGATTAGAGGAAGATTATCAGCGGGGGTGACTTAAAATGGCTTGTTTGTGGATGGACCTCTTGGTATAAATACCACCTTTTACTGTGAACTTTTCTCATTTCATCTACCATGAAGAGGGAGTACAGCAGTCTCTGAAATATCGTTACTTTTTCTTCATTATTTTGGCGTTGTTTTTTATGGGCTCCTTTTATTAGATATATATATATATAATAATATATATATATATGTGTAATTATATATATATATATATATATTATATATATATATATATATATATGACTGTAAAAATGTTTCTGTAACAACAGAATTCCATCTAATAAAAGGAGCCCATAAAAACACCAAAATATAGAGAAAAAGTACTATATTTCAGAGACTGCTGTCTCCCTCTTCATCTACCTGAAGAGGGAGACAGCAGTCTCTGAAATATAGTACTTTTTCTCTATATTTTGGTGTTTTTATGGGCTCCTTTTATTAGATATATATATATATATATATATATATATATATATATATATATTATATATATATATATATATATATATATATATATATATATATATATATATATATATATATATATATATATATATATATATGTTTTAAAAAATCACAGTAGATGCAACTGACTTCATAAATAAGCGAATACCACGGGAAAATGATAGTCAGAAATCCAAGCGCTTTCGTCTTTATTCAGACATCGTCAAGGACTCGCCTTGACGATGTCTGAATAAAGACGAAAAGCGCTTGGATTTCTGACTATCATTTTCCCGTGGTATTCGCTTTTATATATATGTATATATATCGGGTGTTTCGAAATAAGAGCCCCCCCTCCACAGAACAATGGAAAGTTATGAAGTTTTCTGCTATAGCCTATCTCCAAGTACATTATTTTAAGTTTTCTTGTAATCTATTTTTCATTTTACATTTCTTGTATTTTCAGACTGAGTGACGGAGTTAGATACAGCCATGGCTAACGACTTGGAGGACATCAGATGGATTGACCGAATCCGAGCTATAACCTACAGAGAGACCAGGATGCTGGCGCATTCTTAATTTCAATTTCACATTCCTAGATAGCTAAATACATTAAAAGAGATGAATCCTTTGTTAAAAGAAACTGGAACAAAAAACTATATGACTTTCATTGCAAAAAAGAGTGTGAATCTTGGAAGGCCTGAAGTCCTTTCTCAGGAGTCAAAAGACATCATAGCTGAGGCAGTGGTTAGGCCAAGAAAGTGTTTACGTAAATTGGCGCTTGAACTAGAAACAAAAAGGGGAAAGAAAAAGAAGTTATAGTGCTGTATATCATAGTTGAAAAAATCTGGTATCAGCCATTTCATGTTATCAGCAAGCCCAACATCACTCAGCAACAGAGAAGACCATGCATAATTATGTGGTTCATTTCTTAAAGATTGGGATGAAGCTGACTTTCTCCATGTTGTTGCATCAGATGAATTCTTCATTTACACAGTCAGGAACCTAAATCATAAAATTTCATTATTGGGCTTTAAAATTGGGATGATATCAGTGATGACGTGTGTTATCTCCAAGGTGTGAAATTTCCTGAATGTTTGGGAATTTTTCTATGTTTCACAGCCAAACGATTAATGTGGATCATCAAAGAAAAGGGACAGTCATGGAATGGTGAATACTTCAGAGAAACTGTGCTTACTGGTAGAGTATTTCCTTTCCTCAAAGATCCTGCAAAGCCTCGATGACCTGCAAAGAGAAGTGAGGTCAAAGTGCTCAGGGAAATGGAGTTTAAGTCTCAGCTTTTTTGCGATTTGCTGAAATCATACCCCTCAAGAATGCAGGCTGTGGTACAGGCAGATGGAGGCCACACAAAATATTAAATACTCAGAGAGAAACTTAAATAAACACTTGTTCTGAATTAACTTTTGTTTTTATATCCATATCCATTTTATTTTATGCTGTAGAGGGGGGTGGGCTCTAATTTCGAAACACAGTGTATATATGTATGTATATATATATATATATATATATATATATATATATATATATATATATATATATATATATATATATATATATATATATATATATATATATATATATATATATATATACACGTGTGTAATTATTTATTTCGTAATGAAACTAAGCAATACAGGGAGGTATGAGTAATGAGGCATAATACATACTCAAACTAATACAAAAACACATACAAATAAATATATAAATATATATTATATATATATATATATATATATATATATATATATATATATATATATATATATATATATATATATATATATGTATGTGTGTGTGTGTGTGTATGTATGTATGTACTTATGTATGTTAGTGTATTAGTTTGAGTATGTATTATACCTTATTACTCATACTTCCCTGTATTATTTTGTATCATTAAGAAAAAATAATTAAAATCAGTACGATTTATACAAATGTTACACACGAACCCCAAAGCGACTACGTATATAAACAAAACGTTTAATTATGACATTTAAACAAGGCCAGACATGAGGTCACAAGTAAGTCTAAGAAGTCACGACATAATCACGCCCTAGAAGTAAACAACTCTGGTATACAAGGACTGAATAGTTGTCGGAGAAAATGTAGGATGTCAGCTAAGTTGTTCGTATTCCGTAGTGACAATGACACTGGGAACGAATGGAATCACGGGGGAGTCCGTAATTATTGTTATAATTATAAGAAGGTAGAATAGCTTCTCTATATATCAGTTAAAAGGGACGAGAACTTTTATTTGATAAAACGTAAGCACATGAAAAATGCAAAGAGACAGAGGAACAAATACCCAGAGACTTTACTGATATAATCTGAATATATATCTTTACCTACTCTTGAAGGCAAAAGTCAAATTTCTTCTTTCTAAATACAATGCATATTTCAAATTTTTGTTAATTTTAATGAGTAAAGGAAAAGCTGCTGAGAGGATTAGGTTGGTCTGTTTACAAGTTGCTAAAAATAACCAGTGTAGCTAGAACATTTTGTATATTGTTGTAACTCCTGACAAAGGTAAAAACGTGATGATTATACGAACAAAGTTATAGCCACGAAGGAAGAGTAAAACAATTTAGATGCTAAATACTTTCGTCTTATTACCATAATGACAATGTCTTGGTAATAAAACGAAAGTACTTTGCATCTCAATTATTTCACTTTTCCTTCGTGGTTGTAACTTTGTTCATATATAGTCATATCACATTACCGTGATTCATATACATACATCGAGCTACAATGTCCTTTAATATCTAATTCGCTCTACCTCGGAATTAATATATTTTCATATATGCTTAACCGAAGGGGAATTTTTTACACGTTAATAGATTTGCCTGGTCCCAGGCGCGAACCCAAGAAGCCATTCAAATTCAGGACGTCAGCGGAAGCTTTTACCTACCCCACCACCGCGAGAGGCTATAAGTTTATGTCGTCTCTCACCCTCAAGTATAAAAGGCTCGTTAAAAAACTCTGGTTTAACGGTAAGGACTTTATTTCGGTGGACTGACTTCCTTTCCTTATTAAGTACTTGATAAGGGTGGAAGTCAGTTCACCGAAATATAGTCCTAAGTATTCTCATGGGCCTTTTACACTTGAGACGTATCCTGTTTTAACAGAAGAATTTATACAAGTCTATAGTATGTGTGTGTGTGTGTGTGTGTGTGTGTATGAGAAAGGCAAGACATCCTTGAATCTCCTCAAGAAGTGGAATTGCTGGAGAACATTGAGGATGAAACTGACTGTGATTGCCAAGCGAAGAGTTTGTCATTTATCAGTACCACAACGTTTACTGGCACTAAGATATCTAGAAAAATGACCATGAGGTATACCTACGATCTCGAGGTTTTTGATGGTGTCGAAAGTTTTTGCAAGACAGAAGTGGTCATTATAAGAAATAGGAGCCGACGATGTTTGTGTAGCACACGGTAATAGACATATTGGGAAGAAATGAATATTGGAAAAATAGGAGGAATTGCTTTCCTTGTGACTCTTCACTTTCAGAAGTCCTCACTGCCCAGTGGGGAAAAGCAGAAATTAGCATTTTGAGAGAGAGAGAGAGAGAGAGAGAGAGAGAGAGAGAGAGAGAGAGAGAGACCGTTACCTTACAGACCTTACAGTTCGTTCGGGTTGCCCCAGGTCCCTCAGTGTGAGGCGCCTCTAATGTCTACCAGAGAGTTGCTAGTACATCTTCCGGTATATTTTGCATCTTCCAATCTTGGATGGTCTGGGATGCAGTTTAGATATTTGTCGAGCTTATTCTTAAACACATCTACGCTCACTCCTGATATATTCCTCAGATGAGCTGGCAACGCATTGAATAGACGCTGCATTATCGATGCTGGTGCGTAGTGGATTAATGTCCTGTGTGCTTTCCTTATTTATCCTGGTATAGTTTTGGGCACTATTAATCTACCTCTGCTTGCTCTTTCTGATATTTTTAGTTCCATGATATTTTCTGTTATTCCTTCTATCTGTTTCCATGCCTGAATTATCATGTAGCGTTCTCTTCTCCTTTCTAGACTATATAATTTTAAGGATTGTAGTCTTTCCCAGTAGTCTAGGTCCTTAACTTCTTCTATTCTAGCTGTAAAGGACCTTTGTACACTCTCTATTTGTGCAATATCCTTTTGATAGTGTGGGTACCATATCATATTGCAATATTCAAGTGGACTACGAACATATGTTTTATAAAGCATAATCATGTGTTCAGCTTTCTTGTTTTGAAGTGCCGTAACAACATTCCCATTTTTGCTTTACATTTTGCCAACAGAATTGCTATTTGATCATTGCATAACATGTTCCTATTCATCATCACACCAAGGTCTTTAACTGCTTCCTTATTTGTGATTGTCTCATTATTAGGTCCCCTATATGCATATAGCTTTCCTTCTCTGTCTCCATAATTTATTGATTCAAATTTATCAGAGTTAAATACCATCCTATTTACCTCTGCCCAATCATATACTTTGTTAAGGTCTCTTTGTAGAGCGTTCCTATCTTCATCACAAGTAATTTCTCTACTTATTCTTGTGTCATCAGCGAAACTACTCACTACCGAATCCTTAACATTACTGTCTATGTCTTCAATCATAATAACAAACAATATTGCAGCTAGCACCGTACCTTGTGGCACACCGGATATTACCTTGGTTTCATCCGATTTCTCATCGTTTGCAATAACTATCTGTTTTCTGTTGTGTAAAAATTCTTTTAACCATCTTCCTACTTTATCTACGATATTGTGTTTTCTAATTTTCTTTGCTAATATATTATGGTCTACTTTGTCAAAAGCTTTTGCAAAGTCTAGATAAACCACATCTGTTTCATTTCCGCTTTTCATATTTTTGAATATGTTCTCACGGTGGACTAACAGTTGGGTTTGTGTACTTTTTCCGGGTACGAAACCTTGTTGTCCTATATTAAACAAATTATTTTTTATTAAATGTTTCATAATATTTTTCTTCATTACCCTTTCATACACTTTCATAATATGTGATGTTAGACTCACAGGCCTATAATTACTTGCCTCTAGTCTTGATCCACTTTTGAAAGTAGGGGTGATATATGCTAATTTGTGCTCATCATAAATCTTGCCTGTATCTACACTTTGTCTTAATAATATTGCAAGTGGCTTTGCGATAGAATGAACTACTTTCTTTAACAAAATAGCAGGGACTCCATCCGGCCCTGCAGCAGCTCCATTTTTAATTTCATTAATTGCCTGCACAATATCAGCTTCATTAATTTCTATGTCAGCTAAATATTCACTATTTTCTTCCCTTACTTCTATATCATTATCTTCATTATCTATTCTAGGGGTGAATTCTCTCTTATATCGTTCTGCCAGTATGTTGCAAATTTCCTTTTTTCATTTTCGTTAATCTCCCTTCAATTCTCAGAGGGCCTATTTCTATTCTTCTTTTATTCATCTTCTTCGCATATGAGTATAATAGTTTGGGGTTTTGCTTGATATTTAATAGGGTTTTTTCTTCCAAGTCCCGTTTTTCACTTTCTTTTGATTGTATAATCTTTTGTTCTGCATTTTCTATCTTACTTTTTAGTTCTATAACTTTCCATGAGAGAGAGGAGGCAGGTAGTGGCTTTTAATGCAACACTGAAGACATTGGGGATTTTAGAATCATTCTTCACTTAGTTCCTGAATGTTCATCATATTTCGAAGTAGCATTTGCCCATGATGCATGATTTCTTTGAAAAGCCTCTGAATAGCCATATAAAAACGTCATCAAAGGTTAATTATGAGGGGTGATACAGTCTTGCTAAATGCATTACGGTTACAGTAAGAATATTGCAGTCAAATACCTTACCACAATACATTTAAGAAATCAAAGCAAGATTGAAATCAATTATTTCACCAACACTGCAAGTAGAATATTGATATGCCTTGTGCATGGCTATCAGATAGGTGGCAGAGTATACCTGGATTAATATCTTGAAAGGAAACCAGGAAAACAAAGGACGAACAACACTGCTCAATGGGGGGTGTCCCCCCCCCCCCCCCCCCACTCCCCATGCCACTAATCAGTCACGCTTGTATAACAATATTTGCAGCCCAATTTTTTTTTTTTTTTTTTTAGTCCGACCGTTGCATTGGGCTGAGTGGAGCTTAGTCGCATTGAGAGATAACCATTATTACTCTGCCGTGCTTGGCTCGAATGATCTTAACGCACGTGAGGCTCATATTTCAACCTGTCTCGGCCAAATGATACTCCATTGTGAAAATTGTTATTATCCCACTTTACGTTCCCTTAATATCATAGTATGTTTTCGTGGCCTTTCCAAAGCCTCACGTTGAACGTCCAGTGTAGGTTAATACCATAATTTGAGTTCCAGTATTTCTGCTAGATTTGGCTATGGTATTTTTGTAACGCCTTATAACCAGTGTAAATGGTCCGTCTGTGATTAATTAAGTTTATTAAAACTTTATTTAGTATTAAAAACTCAGAAACATGAGAGAGAGAGAGAGAGAGAGAGAGAGAGAGAGAGAGAGTTGGGACGAGAGAGAGAGAGAGAGAGAGAGAGAGAGAGATTGAAACCAGGGCTGTATCAGGACTCCTCTCACAGAGCCACTGGTTCTAAAAGAAAGAATCTGCTCACTTAACAAAAATAGCTGTTTGATATTTTTTTTTTTCTTCTCACCTCTCCAAAGGGAAATCTCCTCCTCCTCCTCCTCCTACCCCCCTTCATCATCTTCCTCTTCTTCCTCTTCTTCTTCTTTTCAGTGCCTTTCTTTCTCTCTGTGGACAGGCTTGACAAATGTCAGGGAAAGAATGAGATGGAGACATTTCTGGTAAGCGAGAGTTTCTCCTGGACATTCATGTGGAGGCGCAGAAGAAGGCGTCTGGGCGTCTGGAGAGCTTGACGTCTCTTTCTTTGCTTTCGTTTCTCGAAACGCTGAAGTGGGGTTTTATTTGCTTCTGTATAGTGTAAGGAAATGGTTCGTTTCCAGTTGTGATTGTGTATCTGCGTTTGCCTGGAATTACAAATGCATGTGGAATTGAGACAGGAATTTAGACAAGCTCAGACAAAGGACATTCTGCCTTGTATGTATATCCCTCAGTAAAGAAAATGACAGTCTTATGAGTAAAATTGAAGTAGGTCATACATCTTATTGTTAAAAAAGTATAGTAAGGTGTCGAATTTCCAACATAAAATGAGGTGCAGATTTTGTTTTAGGGCTAACTAATGGCTCTCGGGGGAGCTATTAGCCTGTTATTTATGTCATATGATATACTGCAATGCGAAATATCATTTCAAAATACTTTTATTTGCATCATTATAATCACGTCATAGTATATATCCTTTAGCTTTGGGCATTTCTCTTACCTAATCAGAATTCAAGATTAACTTGCCTATGATTTTGTACTCGATATTGGAAAACTAAAATAAAACATTTCCTTCAATTATTTCATAGTATTCCCTGTGATGATAATAATAGCTTCCTGTATTGCTCAATATCAGAATAATTGTTTTAGAAACCTTTTAGTGAAAATGCAGCTACATTAGAATAGAAAATGTTCATAAGTTCAGTTTTTTCTGCCTCTTTTCAAGCAAATTGACTACAACATATTTTCATATCTCTGTTTGACAAAATATTCTGTATATTTACTGAATATATGAACATTTATGGCAAATGATCTACCTTTTCTGCAAAGTTCAGAAGTGGTATATTGTTAAAGGCTATGGTCATGAGAAAGTTCAGATGTGGCAGAGGTTACAGATATGTCAAGCTGTTATATGCTATCCAATCTCTCCTCTCTATATCTATGGTTTCGACCCCGCTGGAACCATCATCATCATCTTCATCCCCACCACTTATCTAATCTAAGGAGTCGGTTGCCTTAATGCTTCTCCAACTACTCCTATCAAAGTCATCTTTTTCTGCTAAATCCTTCTTCTCTAAATCCTCCTTCACTTGATCACTCCATCTGCTTCATATCGATCACCTACCCCTAGATTAGATAAGTGGTGGGGATGAAGATGATGATGATGCTTCCACCGTGGTTGAAACCATAGATATAGAGAGGAGAGATTGGACAGTGTCTAACAGCTAAACCAGTCTGTGACATGCACTGCCTGGCGCCATCGCTATGTAATGATTCCTATGTAAACAGTGGCGCAACCCACGCAATCTAATGGGAAACCCTATACTCTTTAAAACGTGTTTCCTTGGATGTCCGCCAAGACTGTCGAATGATTTATGCACCATTTACTATATATATCATGTACTTTATGCAGAAATAAAAATATTTAAATTTGCTGTATAACTCTTCTACAATTATTGAGCCATAAGGTTTTGTAGATATGGTAACTACATTACGGTTATTTTCTAAGCAGTCTTTAAAGATTGGTAATTTATCCTTGCAGCATTTCAAAAGGAGAATGTGTACTTATATATATGTAGCATGTATATGTATATATATGACTGCAGCACATAGTAATTATTAGTAAATGGATATTTTGCCATGTTATTTCTCTTAACAATTTTCATGTACCTTTATATTAGATTCCGTATTAACTTGTTTTATTTTTCAATAAATCTTTTCGTCTTAACTTGTGTTTTATTTTTCAATAAATCTTTTAATAGAGCCCCTGTATTCATAAGAGAAACCTTTTCAGAATTATTTTATTTTTCTTTGTTGGAATAAATACTTTTATGCACAGTATTGTTAAGTTTATCGCCCAAAAAATAATTACGTTGATCGTTATCAAGAAAAGTAACCTTGAAGTTTTTAAAAACGGGATTTTCAATACTGTACCCTTTTCTATACAATCTTTATTCATAAACAATACTGTGCATAAAAGTATTTGCTTCAACATAAGAAGAATAAAATTCAAATAATTCTGAAAGGCTTTTAGTATGAATAGAGGGGCTACATTGAAAGATTTATTGAAAAATAAAACACCAGTTAATTCGGAATCTACGAATAGAAAGTCACTTCAATATCGTTAGAGAAATAACAGGGCAAAATATCCTTTTACTAATTACTATGTGCTGCAGTCTACTGCAATTCAACACATTTATTTACATTGTACAAGACTTGTGCTGTATTTCAAAGACATGACTAGAAACATCAGCATTCCTGAAGATTATCCCAAACTAGGCTACCTTTGCTAAACTAAGGTTAGGCTACCCTTGGTTATTTGATGATCAATCCAGGTAGACTGACTAGTCAGTAAAGTTTACTTTGAAAGCCATAATGTAGTATAAATTTGAAGTATTAAGTAAAAATGGTAAATGGTAAAATTGAAGAGTAGCCTACTATGTTTGTGTGTTCTGGCAGATCAAATTCAGCCAAGTCCTCTGCATATAAGGAGGTTTGAATACTTCTTGATGACATTGTAAATTACATTATAATTCTTCATTAACACTTACAACTGCGGCAGGACCAGGGCTAGGCCTCTCGATACTATATACATTCTAGTACTACTAGTAGTTGGGAAAATTATCAGACTTAACCATGCCTACATGGTCTGACAGTAACCCTATATGCTAATTTATTAGGCTATGTGAATTTAATGCCAAATAGGCTTCAGTGAAAATCTTATTACAACATTCATTATTTTAATAGCTCAAAAAGCAGGTGTGCAGTTGACTGCAAGTTGACTGTGATCTAACACACATTTACTTTAGGTTGTTTCAACACTGTTTAAAGAATGTCATGAATGAAAAATAGCACTGTCTTGTGAAAAATGAACCCCTGTACTAGTGTGATCCTGTTTCTGTATGGAACACAGTTGATGGTCCAGCACTGGGTGCCATAAGTGGCTTTGTTACTGCTGGTCTCTGCAGTCGCTGCTGCTGCCAACTCTCCAAATCCTCACATAACAGTGGCGCCTTACGTGCGCATGATCGTCACTTGTCTGTCCAATATCTCCCCTCTATATCTATGGTCAAAAACCCATTCTTCTTCTTTATTCGTTATTTTATGTTGCATTGAAGACTGAATATTGTTTTTTTGAATGATGAGCCTTATTCATTAACAATGGCATACTACCTCTCTTTTGAAATATATTGAAACCTTAAAATAAAGTGGGTAAAACACGAAACGTTATTAATCCTCCCATATTGCGTATGAGTAAATCAAAGAAGTGAAAGTCAGAAATGGAAAGAAATAAGAAATGAAAATTAATTTTGACACAGGGAGACTATGCATTGCTTATAAGCGGAAGACTTCTATGCCATATTATCTTTTGTCATTTACTTTCTGTATTATGTTACTTTGTGTCACACCTTTAGTTGATTTTTTTGTGTTCCAATTTTATAACTACGAACACTATCAGACAATAAAAACGTGAAGTTTTAAAGCGAAAAACATGGTAATATGATCACGACCGTCAACTATAAATCATTCTTGTTGTTTAGTGTTTTCGTTCAGCCCCAAAAAATTATATTTCAAAATGCTGTTCTGACATGTTCAGGTATTGAGCCGTGGTGTTTTGCGTAGAAAACAGAATACCTTTCAAGCAGATCTTTCTCCCATAAGACCGTCCAGTCAGACAACTTTTACAAATGTCGTAGTATCAGTGACAGGAAGAGCTTGTTTAGTTACAAATATACACAAAGAGGTTAGTAGATAAAAAAAATGAGAAGTCTTGGAATGGTAATGATTTCGGACTTGATAAGTGAGTCGAGACGAAGATGGCTTGGGCCTGTGGTCAGGATGAATGAGGGAGAAGGAAGGAGTGAAATGGCACTGAGTTGGAACCTTTTAAAGGGTAGAAGGACGAGAGGGAGACGTGATAAAGTGAGGAAGGATTTGGAGGAGAGGGTCACGCAGAGCAAGATGCTCTTGATGAAATAGTTGGGGAAGAAGGATCAAGGCAACCAACTCATAAGCTTAGGGGAAGCACTGGCAGTTGTATTATTTCCTTCGCTAGTATTTTCCACTCATTAGCAAATTTCACCTCATGGGTATTACTACTTTATTTTCTATTCACAAATACTTCTCATGTTTATGTATGATTTTTTATTAAAAACTTCATGATGTTTATGTATGATTCAGGATGTTCTATCGATGTAAAGCGTTCTTCGTTATTTACCTTTTAGTTTTTGCTTCTCGTTAAACTTCCAATCATTTAAGATAACTTCCAGATCATAAGCCCCTTTCATACACTTACAGGGAAAACCCACACCACACTTGGCACAATGCAACTCGGTCTCACAGACTTTTTCTTTTCTAGAGCTTCTTTCATTATTTCCCCTCTTTCATATTTTTAACATGACCTCGAAGTTGTTCATGAGACAATGCAAAGCAATAATCACATGCAGAAATGAACTCATTCATACGCCTTTACAGATCACCCATCTTCTTTCTCTCTTAATAACACTTCCGAACTGTGCACTTATCATCTTCTGAATCTAAAATACTCTTATCAGTGACCTCTTACACTACATTTTTCAGCCCTTCTACATAATCCCACATTTCGTGTGTTTACAATTTCCTAAACAACATATCTCTAGTTTCCACTTTTCTTTTAACCCGCTTTTATAATGGAAGTGTGGACCTAAGCTTCCTCCCAAACTTTTCCGTGTATAACATCCCGCTGCCTTCATTACTTTACCCATTCTGTAGCATACCTCTTCTCCCACATTACAATTATCTGATATATCTAGACCCAGATTCATGTGTTATTCAACTACGCTCAGTCTTTTATTATTTCTCTAGCATTCATTGATCCATTTGTCTGGTTTCTGGTGTTTTGGATTAAGTACACAGCATGAAGTTGTACAAGCCCCTGCCCCTCGCCAGTACAGGATTTTCGCAACATAAATATCTTTGTGAATGGTATTACATATTTCCAGCAAACCACAAGTGGGAAGACACTTCTGCTATT
>NC_087214.1:50226351-50228851 GCF_015104395.2 Macrobrachium nipponense
TTACGCTGGGCGATCCTCCCTAGAGCAGAGCCACAGTCCTTACAGTGGATTCCCAGAGATACAATGGCCCCGTAATAGGATCTCTATGAATGCCTAGCAAAGGAGCATTCACGACCGTGTCCTGTTTGGAGTAGGGTCCTCGGTACCCTCTTTGACGTCAAATCTGGAAAATCCCTGATTATCTCGAAGTAAATCCTTCGATATTTCGTAGAAAGACTCCTTTTGGATCTGTATACAATTTTCTTTCCTCTTATGGATATGGTAATAAAAAGCGTTTCTTCTTTATGAAGTTCACTTCTACAATAGATCAAAGAGCTCATTTACTTCCTTTCTAGTATCGCTTGGGGAGTTTGTGGAGCTATAGGAATGACGTCATCGTTTCAACTAAACAGGCTTCTATGAAGAGATATAAAAAATACCTTATTATATAATAAAGGTATATAGAGTAAATGAAGCATGCTACGCGATTTAAGAATGAAGATTTACTATTGTTATAATTGTTGTTAAATAAAGCATTTATAGGTAACGTACCCAATGGCTCTTGATGGAGTAAAGAAAGTTTCCACGAGATTGGAAAAATGGCCTTTACATTTTAGCACAAGTTAGCAGTAAATATTTATGCATAAACAAACGTCCCGTCACTCCCATGGAAGAACTAATTTGAAAGACTGGAGTTTCTTTCCAATGTTACCGCTCGTGAGTAACTTGAGAAATGGCAACAGCATGAAGTTATTCCAAGTGAATTTCGAGCAATTTCAAGTATTTGATAACACCATAAATTGAAGAGTTCTTACGAGCAGCGTAAGGAACTATTTAAAGACACTTTCACATAAAGGATGTAATGAATCTCTGAAAGTATCCGCATAGGCGTAGAAATGAACATTGCTAGACTAAGGACAGACAGTAATTCTCCTTGGTCTCGAATATTGAGAATATTGCGATTAAATGTATAAGGAATAAAACAATTAAAAGATTAAATGCAATTTTTGTACCAACACTGACAGTAGAATATTCACATTGCGTGTGTGACTAACAGAATGGTGACAGAGACATGTACCTTGATTAATACGCTGAAAGAAAACCTGTTAAACAAGGACGAACAACAATGTGCAATGGATCCCCTCCTTCACACCCCACCCCCCCCCCCACCACAACTGATTGGTCATGTTTGCCCAACAATAGCTGCAATCGTTCTCTTTCTTTTCTCTTTTCTTTTGTACCAGAGCCCCCTGGTTTTAGTCCGACCGTTGTATTCAATTGAATCGAGCTTAGTCGCATTAAAAGATAACCATCCATTTGATGATGTAGCTCTGCCGTGCTTGGCTGGAATTATCTTAACGCTTGCGGGTCGGATATTTCAATCTGTCTGGGCCAAATAATAACTCCATTGTGAAAATTATAATGATCCCACTTTACGTTTCCCGAATGAATATCTTATATTCGCGTAACCTTTCCAAAGCCTCATAATCTGAGTCGTTTAACATAAGAGGATCAAAAATAAATATGGCAACAAATTCATAACAGTTCAGCGAGGAAAATAATTATATATATTACTGAAGGTACAAAAAATATGTAAGTATTGTTTTTCATTTTCTTTTGTTGTCTTCAAGACGACAGGCGATTATTCGGTTTTGTAATGTAGGTTGAAGTGATGGTGTCTTTTGATTAAAATGAAATGTTGTTGCTATAGACAGAAACACTGGGAAAATAAAAAAAAAAAGTATGATACATTCATTGTCCTATTATTATGCGAGTTTTTAAATGATTTTTAACACAAAACTGTCTTAAAAAAAAGAGTGGCAAAAATTTTCTGTGAGAATTGGTTTGGGTCTTTCGTAACGTTTCCAAACTAATGTAAATGATCTATCCATAAATACGCAAATGAAAAATGTTTTATGGTATATTGAATAATCGGAAACAATTCAGTTTCATCTTGATTTAAATAAGATTATTTGATTACAATAATTTACAAGGATAAGACAGAGAGAGAGAGAGAGAGAGAGAGAGAGAGAGAAGCTATTTTCTGATCTTCCTACAAAGCCACCAGTTCTTAAATAGATATTCTCCTCATATGACATTTTTCCTTCTCTCCAAAGGACAACCTCCTCCTCCTCCTCCTCCTCCGCCTCCTCCTCCTCCTCCTCCTCCTCCTCCTCCTCCTCGGCACCTTTCTTCCTCCAGGTGTCATTCCTTCTGTGGACAGTCTTGAGAAATCTTGGGAAAGAATGAAATGGAGAGACTTCGTGTAGGAGAGAGTTTTTTCTTCGGACATTCATCTGGAGGTGCAGAGGAAGGAGGTTTCTGGGAACTTTGACGTCTCTCTCGCTCTGCTTTCGTTTCCCGATACATTGGGTCGGGGTTTCTTCGTTTCTGTAAAGAATGGTTTGTTCCTATATGTGACTGTAGATTTGTGTTTATCTGGAATTACAAATACGCGGAAAATGAACACAGAAGTTTCAACAAATTTAGACAAAATTGAACATTGACGCATATGCCCTTA
>NC_087214.1:50241351-50281351 GCF_015104395.2 Macrobrachium nipponense
AATATGGGTTTTGTTTACCAAGTTCTGAATAGCTGTCACCTATAATCCTTTAATTGTTTTTCTTGAAATTTATATCTGAGATGATTGTCTTAAACCTTTATTGCACCATTGTTTATGCTTGTTTGGGAAGGTTTCCGTTACTTCTTCCAGGTGATGTCGGCTTCCTAGGTACTAATAATCGTTTATAATCCCCATCTGTCAGTTATACGAATCTTCTTGTATTGTCTTTTCTCGTATTTATGTCAGTCTCTGCTCAGTAAAGGACGTTTAATGTCGAAAGATATTGCAGATCCTCCTTCGTTTATTTTTCCTTCGTGGCATATATCTTTATATATATAATATATATATATATATATATATATATATATATATATATATATATATATATTTACATATACATATATATACTATACATATATATATATATATATATATATATACATTACATATACATATACATATATATATATATATATATATATATATATATATATATATATATATATATATATATATATATATATATATATATATATATATATATATATATATATATATATATATATATATATATATATATATATATAATCGAGCTACAATGTCCTTTAATATCTAATTCGCTCTACCTCGGAATTAATATATTTTCATATATGCTTGTTCCGAAGGGGGAGGGGGAATTTTTTTCCTTCGATAATAGACTTGCCTGGACCAGGGCGCGAACCTATGGATCCTTTCAAATCCAGGAACGTCAGTGAAGCTTTACCTACTACACCACCGTTCCTGGATTTGAAAGGATCCATAGGTTCGCGCCCTGGTCCAGGCAAGTCTATTATCGAGGAAAAATTCCCCCTCGGTTAAGCATATATGAAAATATATTAATTCCGAGGTAGAGCGAATTAGATATTAAAGGACATTGTAGCTCGATATATGTATATGAATCTACGTAAATGTGATATGACTTTATATATATGTATATATATATATATATATGTATATATATATATATGATATATATATATATATTATATATATATATATATATATATATATATATTTATAATATATATATATTATCTATATATATATATATATATAGTCATTAAAGAAACTTGTAAATCTGTAATTCCCCATACCTGCTAATTACTAAATTTATAACCTTCTCTTGTAACACTTCATCATCATCAGTCGCTCTTTAATGATTTAAAAGAGTGAAGAGTTCGCTTTTTATTTTATTACTTTTTTTATTAATTTCTTTGGCTCAGGACAATTTCATAGAAGGTTATAGGTAATATCTAGGGATACCTTACTCAATAACATCGGACAGAGAAATAGAGAATAGAGAAAAGGTTGGGGGAAGGGAAATGATGCTACTATTTAATTTCTGTTATACAGCTGAAATTACAAACATCAAAAAGGCCAGAGAAGGAGAGAGAAAAAGGCAGAGAGAGAGAGAGAGATAGAGAGAGAGAAGAGAGAGAGAGAGAGGAGAGAGAGAGAGAGGATTTATCAGGCAAACAAACATTATAATATGTATATCCTGGATTGTACAATTAAGCATGTCTTTTCATATTAGTTTTAGTTAACTAACTAACTTTTATAAATACTTTGTCATTAGTGAGGAAAATACAGTTTTTGCAAATTTTTCTTGAGGGGAAAATCTTCTTCACAGTGAGAGAAACTTGAATGACGCTCACGCGTAACTTTAAAAGATATGTTGTAAGAAAAATAAAAGAGGAAACTTTGAACAGTTAATTACTCTCTCTCCTCTCTCTCAATCTTCCTTCCTCTCTCCTGTCTATTCTCACCTCGTCTCTCTCTCTCTCTCCCTCTCTCTCCATGATAGTTTTCAGACTGTAGTTTTACATCACAACATAAAATTCAGTCCTTTTCTCTCTCTCTGCCTCTCTTTCCATGATAATTCTTAATTGATCATTACTGTGGTTTTACATCACAGTATAATAATGAATCCTCTCTCTCTCTCTCTCTCGCTCTCTCCTTTCATTGAAATATGACTATAGTTTTGCAACACGCCATTCATATGAATCCTCTCTCTCTCTCTCTCTCTCTCTCTCTCTCTGTAGGGGGAATGCCTGCAGCGTACCTATTGCGGTGCACAGTAGGCAATACTTCAGCCCTGAACTGCGACCTCCTTAAACCTTCTACTTTACATCCGTTCTAACCGCCTATATACCCGTTTAAGCTCACTCCTTTGTGTAATGAATGACCACCCCTTCAACCACTTGCCTGTGAGTGAAGGCTAAAACTGCTCTGAGGTTGCAGAGTTATTGTGCCTTGTTTGATTCCCAGCCAACTAAAAACCCCAGACAAGCTTCTGTGCCATTGATTGTGGAATTTCCTACTCATGGTGCCTGCTGGTGTGGCCATTGTGGCCATTCCTTGGTTGGAGGAGAAGCATTCATGTAATAAGATTCTGGCTGTTCATGGCTGTTGGATGTTCAGTAATTTAAGGAATGCTGCTGCTCACTCTTAATGAAAAATCAATTGCTTAGAAAATTTTGTTGCTTAGTTGGGAGCTGCGACCCGTTTGGGATCGTCTAACAACAGGGAGACCGTAAGTTAGGGTGGCAACGAACTATGGAAAACTGTCATGGATAAATGGGTGCAGCAACTGTGGGAGTACTCAGCCATCCCCCTTTTTTCCTTTTCAACTGGTCACACTAGAAGAAAACTGAATTAAAGCTCAGATGGACATATTGAAACCAAGACAAAAACAGAAATGACCCAAGAAAAGTTGAAAATAAAGCACACGTGCGAAATGCAATGTAAACAAGTGAAGCATAGACTACAGTGCAGGGAGGAGGAAACGACTTATTTCTAAAAGATGGAAGAACTGGACTGAAAGATGGAGGAACCGGACTGACAGAAGGTTTTGTAGTCAATCTGAGGAATGTTGTAGACAACATCCGTAAGAAAACCAATAACTGCATTTTTATAGGACTTTTGCCTAGAATCTATGCAAGCCACTACTCCCTCAACAAGGCAATAGGAGTCAATGACAGACTGGAGCAAATATACCAAGAAATGATGTTAGGTTTATAGACCTCTGGGACAGATTCGTCAGGGAATCAAAAACTATATAAAGGACATGGAACTCACTTAAATTTGGAAGGAGCAAAATCTCTAGGAAACCTTCTTATCGAAAACTTCTTGAAACACCTCAGTGAAGTGAACATTGAAGGGAAGTAGTCGGAAGGCTCCCAAACTTTGGTTGGTAATAGCACAGCAGGAAACGTGACAATAAGGGAAATTATTAAAGCCACCAAGAACAAAAGAGAAGATGGAAAAGATCCTCAGAGTGGCACAGTTTAATGTACAATCAATTCGGAACAAAGTAGATCTCTTCAAAGCATTGATAGCAAGTGAAGAAGTAGAGAGTAGGTATCACAGAAACATGGATACAAGACAACAAGAGACCTCGTAGGAAATCAAATAGCTGGATATAAATTCTTCAAAAAAGATGATCAATAAAAAAAGGTGGAGGCGTTATGCTATGTATCAAGGACCACCGCATTCAAATACAGTGTAAAATTACAACCATGCAAGAAGTTATTGGCATCAATATAAACAGTCTAAGGAAGAATGATATTCTAATACTGGTGTACAGACCTCCACACCAACCACAAATGTCTGATGAGGAGCTGTATGCACTACTAGGACAAGAAATAAACAGCAAACTCTGCATAATAATGGGAGATTTTAATGCACCAGTACGCTGGGATATTATGACCTCTGCATCAAACTTAGAAGGAAAGAGACTTTTAGATTTTGTAAAATATTAATTCCTCCACCAATGGGTTGGCAAACCTACTAGAAGAAACAACATACTAGACATTGTCCTATCAATAGATGATAAACTAGTGTCTGACCTTTCAGTAGGCGCAAATCTAGGCAAAGCGACCAAAAAATGAATATAATGAAGAGAAGATACTAATGAGATTAGACTACCCTCAAAAAGACCTTTAAAAAAAACTAAAGAAGTATGTTAAAAAACTAAAGTACGACGAAAACACAGGTATAAGGAACCATTCAAATTCATGCAAAACTGACGTTATGTATAATAATTTCAAAATACTCTGTCAAACTGCTGATTGTCCTTCGCTCCTTCTTTTAGAATCTCTTTACATCAAGAAACTGTCTCCTACCTTAAACAAGCAAATTACCTCCACACCGTTACATATTGCTTAACTGCCTATTACTCACATTCTCTCTCTCTCTCTCTCTCTCTCTCTCTCTCTCTCTCTCTCTCTCTCTCCCCCTTGTTTTTGATTCCTCTAATATCGCCTTTTGACTATGCTATTTTCCATCACTTAACAACCAAACCTCTTAACAGTAAGTCTGGCAGAATGCTGTCTTTGTTTCTATTTTTCTATTTTTTTTCAATTTTTATTTTTTGTTTGGCTTTTGGATCTGTTATTTTACTAATTTATTCAGTGTCCTAATTTACTTTTAGTGTTTAAAGTCACTTTGTAGTTTTTTAGTTTTCTTTTAGCTTAAATGACAAACTATATTTCTTATAATTATTAGTTTTATTTTAGCAATACTTTTTAATATTGTAAACATTAATTCTATTTATAGCCCTGAAGATGGGAAAGGATTCCCGAAACGTAGGTGGTAATAAAAAGAAGAAATGATCTCTAGTCGTCTGGCTGTCCTCTTCATTATTAAATTTAAGCTCACCAAGAGCGAAAATCTTACAATATATATATATATATATATATATATATATATATATATATATATATATATATATATATATTGCATATCTGTATAGGTGTGAGAGTATATATGTATAGGGTATGTAGTTAAGCTTATGGATTGTTAGAGTATTTAATTCATTTATTTTTCCCCTTTGGATAAGATTTGAGATGAAATGAATGTATAAAAAGTTAAGTATATCTTAGTTTAACCAGACTACTAAGCTGATTAACAGCTTTCCTAGGGCTAGCCTCGAAGGATTAGATATTTTTACGTGGCTAGGAACCAAATGGATACCTAGCAACGGGACCTACAGCTTATAGCGGGATCCGAGCCACATTTTATCGAGAAATAAATTTCTAATCACCAGAAACAAGTTATTCTGATTCCATGGTGGCATAGCGGGAAATCGAAATCGGGACTAGTGAATTGATAGGCGAGCACGTAAGCCACTCGTTCAGAGAGGAAGTTAATAAATATATAAAAAGGCATATCACAGAGAGAGAGAGAGACCACCAATTGTTGTCTTAGTTTTTCTTTCATGTATATTTCCCTTATTTCATATCTGCTTCGAAATGACCGGATGGAGGCCCAAAGTTGTTTGGTTGTTGCCAATGCACGGAAACACAAGTAAGCAATGCGCTGAACTTTCTTCGGCGCAATCGAGTTTTTTGTACAGCGTAAAATGCTGAATGAAGCTCTCACCCGCGGCCCATGAAAATTTCATGCCCGGTGGTGGACTGTGCTATTGGCACCTATAACGGTGCCAGATACACGATCATGGCTTATATAAAATAAAACTTACTGAGGCTAGCGGGCTATCATTTGCTATGGTTGATGATTGGAGGGTGGATGATCAACATACCAATTTGCAGCTCTCTATCCTCAGCGGTTTTTAAGATCTGAGGGCGGACAGAAAAAGTGCGGACGGACAGACTAAAACGTGGAAGAAGAGGAAATTGGTTCTTTTCTGCTTTGTTGAGTCTTTTCCAGACGTCGTCTTCCATTCCAGGTTTTATCGAGATTTTGTTCTTCCAGTATGATCCTCCACAAAGCAGGTCTTAAGTCCTTGCAATGGATTCCTGCAGACGCAATGACCACGTCACGAGATCTTGCATAACGTCGAACAAAGCAGCTTTCACGACTATTGTCCATTAATGAGTGAGGTTCTTCAATGCCAACTTCGATGACAGGAATTTTATCAATAAGCATTTCTGAAGGATTATGGATATTGCCTAGAGGATTACTTAAGGATTGATGAGAGTAAAGGAAAAATCCATATTTTCCTGTAGAGATTTGTAAGCCTCTTTCAAGTGCGATGACAATAGAACATCCTTATGAAGTTTATTTGCAATAGACCAGAGAAATGGTCTATTCTCTGTCGCCATTGAGGCCTAGGGTGAACTTTTTCCTTTCTAGAAGTGAAGGCTGTGTCGACAAGAATTCGTAGAGACACGGGAAATGTGCACTCATACCAAAAGATTATATTTTTTAAATAACAAATTATAGAAGAAACATCTGTTAAGCGTGTTTTTATTAAAATGCCCCCAAAAGTAAAAAATAATATTTTGAGACATCAGGATTTTCTTACGATTGATCATGTCTACAAAATTAAAAGTGTGGGGCCAAAACATGGAAGGAATTGCTGCAAGAAATGAAATAAATATATATATTTTCTTGTAGTATTTCCTTCAATGTTTGGCTCCCACGCTTTTGTTTTTGTGGACATGATTAATTGTAAGAAAATCTTAGTGTGTCTCAAAACCTTATTTTTTACTTTTTAGTGAATTTTAATAAAGGCATATTTAGAAATTCTTTTATACTATTTATTCTATACTTTTTAGTTTTGACAGAAATTGTAACTGATTTATAATTGTAGTTAACGAGACTGATATCCGTTTACGGGAAGGAGGGAGGGGAGGGGGAAGAGGGAAGAGAGGGAAGGGGAGGGAATATGGAAGGGGTTATACAGAAGAGAGATTCTACCGATTCAAAGAAGTAGTGAAAAATCCGAAGAGTTTCATAGAAATCCTGAGATACTGGGAGAGGTCACTGTAGTAGGGTCACTAGAGGTCACTGCTGACCTACTGATCATGTGAGGTTGGGGGTGAGTAACCAGGCGAAATTTCAGGTCCGTCGTTCGAAGGGAAAAGGTCGAAAATTGAGTTGCAAGATTTGAGGACAGACAGACGCAGAAGTCGAGTTAGATAAAAGCATATACTTGAAGGGTCAGCTATTGAATTAGTATATTAAATGAAGTGAACTTTTTCCTGAAAAGTTTTATTGTTTTTTTTACTGTTATAATAAAAAATGCTTTCGAACACGGCTGGATTATTTAACAAATCCCCACAGAAATTATAGCGCATTACTTGGACATCAAAATACAAACATTATCATTCGTTATTTTCGAATTCCATTCTCATGAGAATTGTCAGCATCAAACAACAGAATGTTCTGCTTTTGCCCTTTGCCCTCAGTGCCTCCGTGAATAGCCGCCACTCATGAATTTCATGTTTTATGAACCACAAACTTCCATCAGACTCCGGCCTCCCTTCTCATATTTCTTAATTAAGCAGGACAAGATCCTCCATTTCCTCCTCTGGTGTCCACATACTACTTTCTCAGGGTTTGTACGAAGGACAGTTTCAAGACTTCTCTCCCTCTTTTCATTATTACCACATCTACATATGGAACTTCCGTCATATATCTTAACGTTTAAATTATTTCTCTCTCTCATCTCTCGTCCTCTCTCTCTCTCTCGTCTCTCTGCATCTCTCTCTCGATTCTCTCTCTCTGCTATCTGACCTCCAGTATTCTTCTGACCAGTTTTATCCTCAAATTGACAAAATCATTTACATATAATTTCAATGTCATACCGCGATTCATGATCAATATAGTGAACCAAACAAAAACTTTTTTCAATTTCCTTCTTCAGATGGAAAAAGAAACCCACAAGATTACTGAGCATAACTTGTTTACTTGTAAGTATTTACATAGTACTTTTCTTAAAGTTTTAAGTAAAATACGGTGTAAATACTTACAAGTAAACAAGTCATACTCGGTAATCTTGTGGGATCCTTTCTCGATCAATTCAGTAATACAGATGCGATATAAAGTTAACAGATTCAGTTATCTTGAACCATGAAAGACTTCCTATAGAGAGCGACCTTAGAGAGGAACATAGGGTAGACGTTTTGAATTCCTGTTACTCTTTTGCAAAAGAAGAATGTTGCAGTCAGAGCCAGCAGCTGTTCACTTCCGCGCAATGGCACGCCATTCATGGCAGATTGCAGCTCTTCAGAAGTTTTGTTGTACAGATTCATTTGTCACATTTCTTCTCTGGTTTTGCTCTGACATTTCAAAATATTTTGTTCCAGGAAAGAAAGAGAGTTGTTCTTTTTATCACATAACGCATCGATTTACGTTCCTGTCCAGATTATGCCGTCTTTTCAAGTGCTAGAATTTTCATTGCAGCTGTATTATAATACTGCTGACCTTCAGTTGGTCATTGAGCACTCGGACAGAAAGTGAAGTTGGGAGTTAACTTTTTGTGAGGTGATAGAAAATAGTGTATGTAACAGAAGATCGAATAGAGAATAAAAATAGAAAGTACAATAAAAGATACATAAACTGAGGTTTCGAGAAATGACGAATATAACCACAATTTGATTTAATGTATTAATTATTAACATTACGAAAGCCAAGGTGAAAAATGCACCGACTCACCAAGTTAGTATCTCGTTAATATCGCTGTTCAGGAATCGGTTCTGCTCATCTGTTTCTTCGTGTGTTTCATCACCTATTTAGATTACCAGCTTTTTTCTTTTATTTGTACATTAACTCAAGGACAAAGCCTTCCATTTCGTGGAATCTTCGGCCTTGATAATAATCAATCTTTTATGATGATTCTAATTTATTTGAGAGATAGAGAGAGAGAGAGAGAATCTCTGTTTTCTTCTTGTAAATGAAGTCTGTATATTTCATTTTATTATGGTGAAACAGACTGTAAGAATAATGTTAACAACTTTCAATAAAATTCGATATGTGTATCACTCAACAGAACTTACTGTTTTTGCGACAGTACAGCATTAGGTCATTGGACATTTATCAGTGCTTTTTCAGTGAATAGAATTGATCCGATTTAAGAAACCGTATTATTTTTACTAAGGGAAAGGCAAACAACTTCATCAGCCAACTATTATATGTCAGGTAACTGGCACTGAAATTCTCATTCAGCTGAAAGTGTGATTTTAGCACCGCTTTAATCAAGTGCTGTTGTCAGACGGAATTCTGCACTATACGCTGAACAATAAATCGGAATTATGCACTATACGGTGAACCATAAATCAATTAGATGTCATTTTAGTTTCTCAATATCTGTGAAAATGGTGATAGAAAAGGCATCAGACATAAAAACATGAGAGTTATGAAAGATTCCAGAAATATTTCAAATTTTATCGTTTCCAAAGAAGTTGAACGTAAAGTATACATTTAAGTATTCAACTGCATTAAATTATCTTGATCAAAACTCCTTATGTATTGAAATTTTACAATTGCACTGAGAATAATATCGAAATTGTGACATATTGAAGCTTCCCGAAAAAAATACAATTTTTATCTCACAAATTAACTTTGGTTAATAAGGTACGGTCGTTTGGCGTGATGTGTAAAAGTGTAATTGATATCCGGTTACTTTTGTATCATTGTTAGTTGATGTCAAAACTGATCGGCAAACTGACTTCAAATCATTAGCATTTAATAACTGAGAGAGAGAACCAGTCATTTTCTTGCTTTTACCTTCCTGTACATTTCACCTCATACATCCGCCAAATCTCCCCAGAGCCTAACAAAGCCAATAATGGAAGACCCAAATACGCCCTTGTATCCAAAAGATCGAAAGACGCCCGAAGGTATTTGGGTGTTGCTGATGCTCGAAGAAAAGAAATATGGAAGAAAAAGATGACACTGTTCTTGTTCTGCTTTGTTGGGTCTCTTCTAGATGTGTTCCATTCTGGCCATCTTTGCAGAAACACTGTTCTTCCATTATGCTGGAGGATCCTCTCCAAAGCAGATCCAAAGTTTTCACAATGGATTCCTACGGATACAATAACCTCGTAGCGAGATCCAACAGAACGTCGAACAAAGCAGCTTTCACGACTATTATCCTTTCCCGAGTGAGGGAGGTTCCTCGCTGCCCACTTCGATGTCCGGAATCATGGCATTTTATCAGTAAGCATCTGTGAAAAAATGATGGGCATTATGAAAGTGTATTTTCCCGTATAGAATTTTAAGCCTCTTTCGAATGCAGTGACAAAAGAGCTTCCTTCTTGTGAAGTTCATTTACAATAGATCAAAGAAATTATTCATTCACTCTCCGTCGCCAATGAGGCTTGGAATAAACGTATTCCTTTTACGAGGTCAAGGCTTAGTTGATTTAACATTTATGGAGTTAAAGCGAAGGTGTCCCCAAGTCAGATCTAATTTTCAAAAGATGCACACACTAAAAAGCATAAGTTTTAAACAAATATTATATGATATAAAAATTTTCCTCTAATATTTCACCAAGTTTTATGCCCATGTTGTGACAGTTATATTGTCACATAATCATTGTGAATAATTATGTTTTAGATCTTCACCTTTCGTACACCACACACTCTTTGTTTTATCTTGAATAGGCCCACCCACTGAGGAACGCAGACGCTTTGGTGAGGGAAGGGCGCCTGGATTATCATCATTACTTTGCTTTTGACGCAAGAATCTTACTGAAGCAGCGCTTTTCGTTGCGTTTAATGACTTTCTGAAGATTGGATGTTGATGATAGTGTTACATAACACGAATCATGCCTATAATAATCAGCTGGCCCATTATTCCAGTCAGTTCCATTATGCACATTGCCAAATTTATCAAGACCAGTCCATTTTTTGCTCTTCTCCTTTAAACGTTCCCATCTAACAGGAGAGGTAGTTTCAGTGTCATTGCAAGGTTTCCCACATTTCAGGACACATTCATGTTTACTGCTAACTGCAGGAAGAACAGCTTCTGAGTGGTACTCATCTGAATCATCACATCACTTACGAGGTGCAACAGAGGTGCATAATGGCACAAGGTGCAGGCAGACCTGAAAGTAAAAACAAAGTGCAATCCGAAACAAAGATAAGCTACCACGTTGCAGAGGTTATTTTATAATGAATCAGGTGAAGTGCAGTGGAACCAATGGCTTGCAAAACAGTACACCTAAAAAAAACGTTCAGTAATTAGGTAACAGAGACCTTGGAGGATGGCAGCCATCTTGCTTAACCTAGTCATGACAAGGTCTGATCATAAAATTTATGTCAAATATGAATTCCTTGACCCCAAAAATCCCAGAAAGTATATGTTGATCAACGCTGTAGCCCCAACCATAGAAAAAGTCATTTTTAAGATGGCCCCCGGTGGCCATTGTGGATTTTGGCCTCTTGCGAAGTTAGGACACACTTTCGCGAGGGTCACCCTCGCCTATTTTTTTAAAGTAACCCTCAAAGATGAGAAATCCATAGAGAAACCTCTGTATGGTCTCCACGGTCACGGAAGTGCCAGAAAGGACCCAACTATTACGCACAATGACGCGCCATTCGCGGCAGATTGCAACTTTTCAAAAGTCGCGTAGTACACGATTCAATTGCCACGTCTCCTCTTTGGTTACGTTTTGACATTTCAATTTTTTTTTTTTTTTTTTTCGAGGAATATGCTGTCTTTATACTTTTTTTTTTTTAATTTTTATCGTATCTATGTACTATATCACTGCTGATGATCACTTCATCCCTTAGAACTCGGCCGCAAACTGATAACTGGAATTAGAATTTTACGAGGTAATTAAAAGTAATTTAGACACTGCGGCTAAGCTTTGGTTTTGTAAAGTGATGAATACAGCCTATTTTTTATTATGATTAATTGATTATAATGATTACTGTAGCCCAGATGAAAAAATATTTCCCTCTGATATGACGGTTTCTGTCTTGGTTCTATTCATTTAACTATACAGCTGTTTCATCGTGTAATTTAGTTTACCAACTCCGGCCTTTTATTTTTATATTTCCTCCAGTAAATCATCTTGCCTTAATCATATTTTTCAGAGGATTTTCATAATATATTAACGTCTATTCAGAAAGAGACTTCGAAAGTATGTACTTCTTAGATTATATATTTAAATCATTCTCTCCACATAATGAAAATCTTCTTTTCTGATTTACCATAAAGGAGATGTGAAATCTCAACAAAAAGTTAAAACTAAAAAAAGTGTAAATTCTCTCTCTCTCTCTCTCTCTCTCTCTCTCTCTCTCTCTCTCTCTCTCTCTCTCTCTCTCTCCTCTCTCTCTCTCTCTCTCTCTCTCTCTCTCTCCTCTTTTATGCTTGACTTTCCTCGTTAGTCTCACATACCTCTTCAAATAAATCTGACTGTGAAAAACTGAGTATTTTGCTTCACTGTCTCTCACTTCGAGAAACCAGACCCTTCTCCCGTCAGGGCTGCGAGTGTTCTCGTCCAACACTTGAGACGAAAATCTTCCAGTGCTAACGAGCATCCGGATTCCTCATCTAAACGAACACACACGAACAGCAAAATTATGAAAGACTCCCGGTTTGAAGAAATGGAGGTCAGACATTAGGACAAACGCCACCGACCAATGAAACCAGCAGGAAGTCTTTCAAAACTCCCCGAGAGAGAGAGAGAGAGAGAGAGAGAGAGAGAGAGAGAGAGAGAGAGAGAGAGAGAGAGAGCGTAGCTACACGATGAGGGTCCAAAAAACTTTGGGAATGGGTAACTTAAATTCGAAGGATCGCTTTGCTTCCAAAAGATTCTCAAACTTAAAGGATAATTTTTTACCACTGTACCTTTCATCGGATCCATTATTGGACATGAACGTGGCGCAAGGACTTCTTTAATGGAATAAGACGTCGGTCAATTTCCAATTTACATTTTCGTTGATGTCACAAGTTTTTACGACGAAGCAAAATCTAGCACACTTAATTTAATTGCTGTCATGAGGAAACTCATTCGGGTGACTGAGAAATTGCTATAAACACTCAACAGCATCTAGACCGCCATTCCTTTTAATAATAATAAAAATAATAATATGTGGCGCCGTGGAGGAGTGGGTTAGGTCGTCAATGGACTTAAGTCAAGTTAGGCAACATTGGGGCTGGTCAGTCATTGGATGGGTGACCGCTCTCCTCGGCGTTGATTCCTTGGGAAAGGATCTTTACCATAATTTCCTCAGTCTACTCAGCTGTAAATGAGTACCTATCCCTGATGGGGTAGGGTCCAGCTATGGGTTAAATAGCAAAACTCAGCAATGATGGAAAGAAATGAAGGAATAAACGACAACGACGTAAATGGAACCTCTGGCAACAGAGGAGCTTCGTCCGGCAACCAGGTATTCAACCCAATTGAAGGGGAAGACGGTCAGGTACTTGGAGGTCGTCATCCAGCAACTGATCACCACAGCAACAATAATCAACAGCCTGAGATTGGAGCTACAGAAGCAAAAAGGAAGAAATGGACAAGAGAAGAAAATAAGGAAATATGGAGGTGCTACATCAGAAGCAACCCGACGGAGAGAGGATATAGAAGAAGATTGGTCAACATCTGGAATGAGAGGAATAACAACCCCCAAAACAGAGCAGAGGCTGGCAGACCAAGTAAGGAACATAAAGAAAAAGAACTGGCTCTCCCCAACAGAAACAGAAGAACTGGAAAGGGAAATGTCACACGACAACGAATTACACGAAGACGAACTGAGAGACGATGCCACAGAAGACGACAGGGAGGACGAGGTATCAAACAATGACATACGAAGAAACACCGACGAAGTAACAGAGAGGACGGAATGGGTAGAAAAGATAGACAATGGATGGAGCCAGATACAGAGAGAACAAAGATCCCCTCCATGAAAGCCTACAACACCAAGAAATTAAGGGAGAAAACAAGTGAGGTCAATGAAATAATGGGCATAATACACACCACCAGTATCACAGAAACAAATAACTTGGCATATGCAGGAGCAAGATTAGTAGCAGAACTGATGGGGATTCGAACACCAACACCACCAGCACAACCAACCCAAAAGAAAACAAAACAGCAACCTCCTTGGAAAAGGCGCCTGGAAAAGCAAATCATGGTGATGAGATCTGACTTGAGTAAACTGAAAGAGATGGCAGAAAAAAGGCTAAAAAGCAAGAAAACAAGGGAGGAACTCAACGAGAAATACAAGGTACAAGAGAGGGGACTAAACAACACAATAGAAGATGTAAAACAGAGGCTAAAGGCCAAAGCACATAAGATCCAATGGTACATGAACAGGAATAAGGGATACCAACAGAACAAACTATTTGGAACCAACCAGAAAAGACTATACAGCCAACTAAGAGGGGAAGACAACCACCCAGAAATTCCTGAAGCCGAACCAAGTAAGAGACTCTGGGAAAACATATGGAGCAACCCGGTATCACACAACAAACATGCAACATGGCTCCAGGAAGTCAAGGAAGAAGAAACAGGGAGAATAAAACAAAGATTCACAGAGATCACGACAGACACAGTCAGACACCAACTAAAGAAAATGCCAAACTGGAAAGCCCCAGGTCCCGACGAAGTCCATGGATACTGGCTCAAAAACTTCAATGCCCTACACCCACGAATAGCAGAACAACTCCAGCATTGTATCTCAAATCACCATGCACCCAAATGGATGACCACAGGAAGAACATCCTTAGTACAAAAAGACATGAGTAAGGGAAATATAGCCAGTAACTACAGGCCTATCACCTGCCTGCCAATAATGTGGAAGTTACTAACAGGTATCATCAGTGAAAAGGCTATACAACTACCTTAGAGGAGACAAACACCATCCCGCACCAACAGAAAGGCTGCAGAAGGAAGTGTAGGGGCACAAAAGACCAGCTCCTGATAGACAAAATGGTAATGAAGAACAGTAGGAGAAGGAAAACCAACCTAAGCATGGCATGGATAGACTATAAGAAAGCCTTCGACATGATACCACACACATGGCTAATAGAATGCCTGAAAATATATGGGGCAGAGGAAAACACCATCAGCTTCTTCAAAAATACAATGAGCAACTGGAATACAATACTTACAAGCTCTGGAATAAGACTAGCAGATGTTAATATCAGGAGAGGGATCTTCCAGGGCGACTCACTGTCCCCACTACTCTTCGTAGTAGCCATGATTCCCATGACAAATGTACTACAGAAGATGGATGCCGGGTACCAACTCAAGAAAAGAGGCAACAGAATCAACCATCTGATGTTCATGGACGACATCAAGCTGTATGGTAAGAGCATCAAGGAAATAGATACCCTAATCCAGACTGTAAGGATTGTATCTGGGGACATCAGGATGGAGTTTGGAATAGAAAAATGCGCCTTAGTCAACATACAAAAAGGCAAAGTAACGAGAACTGAAGGGATAAAGCTACCAGATGGGAGCAACATCAAACACATAGATGAGACAGGATACAAATACCTGGGAATAATGGAAGGAGGGGATATAAAAAAAACACCAAGAGATGAAGGACACGATCAGGAAAGAATATATGCAGAGACTCAAGGCGATACTCAAGTCAAAACTCAATGGCAGAAATATGATAAAAGCCATAAACACATGGGCAGTGCCAGTAATCAGATACAGCGCAGGAATAGTGGAATGGACGAAGGCAGAACTCCGCAGCATAGATCAGAAAACCAGGAAACATATGACAATACACAAAGCACTACACCCAAGAGCAAATACGGACAGACTATACATAACACGAAAGGAAGGAGGGAGAGGACTACTAGTATAGAGGACTGCGTCAACATCGAGAACAGAGCACTGGGGCAATATCTGAAAACCAGTGAAAATGAGTGGCTAAAGAGTGCATGGGAAGAAGGACTAATAAAAGTAGACGAAGACCCAGAAATATACAGGGACAGGAGAATGACAGACAGAATAGAGGACTGGCACAATAAACCAATGCACGGACAATACATGAGACAGACTAAAGAACTAGCCAGCGATGACACATGGCAATGGCTACAGAGGGGAGAGCTAAAGAAGGAAACTGAAGGAATGATAACAGCGGCACAAGTTCAGGCCCTAAGAACCAGATATGTTCAAAGAACAATAGACGGAAATAACATCTCTCCCATATGTAGGAAGTGCAATACGAAAAATGAAACCATAAACCACATAGCAAGCGAATGCCCCCGTACTTGCACAGAACCAGTACAAAAAGAGGCATGATTCAGTGGCAAAAGCCCTCCACTGGAGCCTGTGCAAGAAACATCAGCTACCTTGCAGTAATAAGTGGTACGAGCACCAACCTGAGGGAGTGATAGAAAACGATCACGCAAAGATCCTCTGGGACTATGGTATCAGAACGGATAGGGTGATACGTGCAAACAGACAAGACGTGACGTTGATTGACAAAGTCGAGAAGAAAGTATCACTCATTGATGTCGCAATATCGCAATACCATGGGACACCAGAGTTGAAGAGAAAGAGAGGGAAAAAATGGATAAGTATCATGATCTGAAAATAGAAATAAGAAGGATTTGGGATATGCCAGTGGAAATCGTACCCATAATCATAGGAGCACTAGGCACGATCCCGAGATCCCTGAAAAGGAATCTAGAAAAATTAGAGGCTGAAGTAGCTCCAGGACTCATGCAGAAGAGTGTGATCTTAGAAACGGCACACATAGTAAGAAAAGTGATGGACTCCTAAGGAGGCAGGATGGAACCCGGAACCCCACACTATAAATACCACCCAGTCGAATTGGGGAAAAAAAAAAAATAATAATAATAATAATATGATAGGCGTAGACCCTCTTTTAAGTATGTTCTGTTAAAAAGAATGCCATCATCAGTGGAATTAATTTTATACAAAGTCATTCCAAGTCTTCTTACTATTCTATTTTCTTCTATTCTTATGTCTGCTAAGAGCTGGCCAATGTACATAATCTGGATTAAAGTGCCTAGATCTACCATGATTAATTTTCCATGAGAGAGAAATAATCAATATTCGTCCTTTTAAGCCCCACCCATTTCAGTGTTTCAACAGTTTTGGTTATGGTCATCCATCCCGGGTATGTGTAAGACCTAAGCTCTGTGGTACATGCTGCCTCCCAGAGCATGGCGATTGTTCAAGACAGTTTATGTGTATACACTGTAAGAAGGAGCATACTCCTAGAGATACGAATTGTGAATCTTACAAGGATGAACAGGAAGCTTTGCTTAAAGCCCATGCAGAGAACATAAGTGTGGGATATGCAAAGAAACTCATAGCTATGACAAATGAATATAGTGATATAGTGAAACGGAAATATAGTAATTCCAGTTCCCTCAGCAAACAACCGCTACCAAAGAAGGAATCTCGTCCTTTTATAAGTAATCTAGCTCCTCAACCTAGGCAAAGGAGCTCCATCCCTCGAAAGAGTCGGCTTCCTAATCAGTGTGTGAAATTGTTCAAGCTCCAGAAGTTTCCTCTGTGGAAGCTCCTCAAACCCCCTCTCTAGGGGCACTGCAGACTTCTTCGCAAGCCTCCCTATCCTCATCTTTTAGAGGTATCCCAGGCAACCTCGCTCCCAGGTTTAGGTAATCTTCCACAGGAGAGTTTGCGGGCACTTGCATCTCATGTGGCTGAGTAAATATGGAATATGAAATGGCAAGTTATAAAAGATTACGTGCACATTCCACATCTCCTGTCACCTGCCCCAGCAAGGCAAGGCAAATGTAAAATTATGCCATCAGAATAGTCTTCCTCCTCTGAGGTTGAATAGACTACCAAGGCAGACTGGTATAACTAAGTCTCCATCAAGTAAGCCATCTCTTTGAGGGACCTTTTTTTCTTTTGGTCAGCCAACTGAAATGATCTCTAAATTAGTGGCATCTTTTGATATCTTGCAATGGAATTGTAAAGGGCTGCGTACACGTTCAGAAGAGCTAAAATTCCTGTTGAGAGAGAGAAATCCTGGCACAATATGTCTGCAAGAAACCAAATTGGGCCCTGAGATTTTTAATCCCGGGTTTAACTATATAATTTTCTCCTTTGCTCCTCCCACCGGTGACCATGCACATGAGGCAGCTGCTATTATTGTGAGTTAATCTTTGGAATACTCCCAAATACCCCTTACTACAAATTTACAGGCATTTGCACTAAAGTTAATTTTAGACAAACAAATTACTGTCTGTACCATTTACCTTCGTCTAAGATCTGCTTTTTCAGTGGCTGACATTCAATCATTGTTAAATCAATTACCATCACCATTCATCCTTCTCGGAGATTTTAATGCTCACAATCCTTTGGAGGTTTGTGATTCTATAGATAATAGGTGAAAAGTGATAGAGGAAGTCATTATTGATGATAATATTGTGCTTCTTAATGATGGTATGATGACCCACCATAACGTACATTTTAATTCCTATTCAGCTATCTTTTGACTGTATGAACCTCAGACATAGCTTTAGATTTTGACTGGTATGTTGATGACTATCTGCATGGTAGTGATCACTTTCCTATCCCTATGAAGTTCGCCAGGAATGTTCCTATAGAAGCACCACCAAAATGGACGATAATGAAAGCAGAGGCTTATGAATCTTTTCTATGCCACTTAGAAGCATATGCCTATTTTTCAAATCCAGTTTTAACAGGTACAGAGGCTGCTATACCTAGAGCAAGTGGAAAACTACTAAGACTGCTGTCCCTTGGTGGGATAAGAAATGGGCTTTTCTCAGAAAAATTAAAGAAAGTGCTATAAAAAATACAAGTCATGTGGCACATCTACTACTAAAATAATATATCAGTGAGCTATGGCTAAACAGCGTCGATATTTTCGTAGTGCAAAAAGAAATATATGGATATACTACATAAATGGGATTAATTAAAATAGGAAGTTTGCAAGGATATTTTCTCCCCCTAAAACACCATCTTTAAAGGTTAGAGATTCGGTAATAACAAGTCCCCAAGATGGCGTTGAATAACTAGATCAGCACTTTTACAATATTTCAAGTCCAGATAATTATTCCACCGACTTTCAGAAGATTAGGGACTCCCTGGTTCCTTTAGATTCATCTGGTAGTAATCTTGAAGCTTACAATGCTAAATTCTCTCTGCATGAGCTACAAGATCCCCTTTCTTCAGTGGATGTTACCTCTCTTGGTGAGGATACTATTCTGTATGTAATGCTGTGACAGTTACCTAAGGAGGCAAAAACTTGCCTCTTGAAGATTGTTAATAGAATTTGGGATACTGGAATCTTACTAACGGAATGGAAAATTTCTGTAGTAATTCCAATTAAAAAAACCGAATAAAGGCCCTTGTCAAACTACTAGTTACAGGCCCATAGCTCTTATTAGCAGTGTATGCAAGCTGATGGAGATGATGATTAACTCTCGATTAGTTTGGCATTTAGACGCACACAAATTACTTTCTCCACTCCAGTTTGGCTTTTGCAATAAAGAAGATCTACCATTAACCCATTGCTAAGACTAATCTAATTCAACAGGCTTTGTAAACCAGTACCAGGTACTTCGTGTATTCTTTGATTTACAAAAAGTGTATGATACAACATGGCATCGCGGAATTAATAAGCAGCCACATAAAGTATGCATAAAAGGAAATATGATTAGGTTCAATAACGCCTTTTTAACAGACTGGTCTATAAGAGTAACAGTAGGAAAAAGTTTGTCTTCCCCATTCAAAATAGATGAAGGTGTTCCACAGGGGAGTGTGCTTATTGTAGCTTGCTTTGCTATTTATTACCGTTGACAGCATCATCAATGAAATTGCAAATCCTGTATGGGCCATACTTTTTGTTGATGATCTAGACATTTATTGCACTGCTTATGATGCTGAATCGCTTGCGAATATTTACAAAATTCCATTAACTCTATCTGTAGATGGGCAGAACAAAATGGTTTCGGGTTCTCTACAAGTAAGACAGTTTCTGTTCCTTTAACTAGGTGTAGACGTCAAGAAGCAGTACCAAATTTAAAACTTAATGGGTCTGTTCTGCTATATGTGGATGACATAAACTTTTTAGGAAAGATTTTTCATTCCAAACTCATGGTCTAAGCATATTGAAAATTTAAAGTGAAAGGTAAATAAATCTCTCAATCTTTTGAAAGTGATCATTGGTTTTAACTGGGGCGCAGATAAGAAATCTTTGCTACAGCTATAAAGTTGGATTATGGATGTCGGGTTTATTCATCAGCATGCAAAAGGGTTTTTGTATTTGCTCTGTGGTTTTTCCAATATCTGTAGACACGCACCAACTTCCACTTGACTTACGACGAGAGGAGTTAGGTATCCGATATTTGATGAGGATTAAAAGTAATGCTAACTATCCATCAAATAAGGTTATTCATCAACATGATGCTAGCAATTTCAAGCCAAGATCTTCTGTTCAATTCCAGATCTGGCTAAATGCATCTGTAAATGATAATTCTATAGACTTGGAATGTTCATGAATTGGCCCTTTCAAAAATTCCATCTATGCTCATACCAAAAGATGAATTGTGCAATAAAAATATAGTGAAAAAGAACACCCCTAATGAAGTAATAAAGTCACTAATTTTAGAACATGATGAGGTAATAACGACAGTGAAAATGAACACCCATAATTTTAGAACATGGTGAAGCTCATAATAAAGACTATAAAATTTATACAGATGGCTCGAAGTCAAGTGAAGGGTAGGTTTAGCTGTTGTCACAGATAATTTTTCTGACGTTGCAAATCTGCCTCCTGCTGCTTCAGTATATACAGCTGAACTATCTGCCATTTTAAAACCCTGGATATAGCATATCTTCAAGTCTTGTGTCATATATTCAGATTGTAAAAGTCCTCTGGAAAGTCTGAGCAATTCATCCCATCTTTTACAGAAGGCTCAGGTGTGGGGCTGTTTCTCATTTCATGTAGGCATAAAACAGTATGTTTTTGTTGGATTCCTGGTCATGTTGTTATCCCAGTGAATGAAAAAGCAGACAGAGAAGCAAAGAATGCATGTACCCAAGGAGAAATTGATATAAATAGATTGCTCCACTTAGATATGAAATCTGTATTCGCAATTATATACTTAGTAAGTGGCAGGAGTGATGGTCCTTTCTTGCTAATAATAAGAAGCTAAAAACCATTAGACCTCAATAGGATTCTGGCAATCATCCTATCAAAGGACAGGAGGACTGAAGTTATTCTAATAAGGCAAATGATTGGTCCCTGCCAACAGACACAGATTTCTTCTTGATGGTATTAGTGCTCCAGGGTGTGTTCACTGTGATAGCCCTTTTGACAGTTTGAGCACAGGTATATAAATGACAGGCAGATATACCATCTAGAAGGTAAACCACGATTGAAACTTCAGGAGAGAAACATTGATGTTGGCCCTGTTTTGAATTTTTTATAAAGGCTTGTGGTTTAAAAAAAAAATCTTTTATATAGGTATGTATTTATTTACCTTCTTTATGGCAGTTTTAATTCCATTAGAAATCAAATCTCTTGATTTTACCATTTTAAACACTGATCTTTAGAGTACAGATTTTAAACTCATTATTTATATAATTATCATTTTCATTCATTGTCAACATAGTGCTAAATGACACTGGGTCTAAGTGCTTGGCTCTATGCCTAAATCATATTTTCCATTCCATCACATCATCTGGAGCTATTGCCGTTTTCCTATTCTAGATTATGCACATCGGCCAGCTCTTAGCAGATATTGGCCCTGAAGAAAAGAGAGTAGAGAAAAGAATTGAAAATCAATTCCACTGATGCGGACATTCTTTTGAACGGAATTATAATAATAATAATGATAATAATAGGAAGTAATTTTGATTAAAACAAGACATGCAAAATTCCTGGGTATCATCATTTTAAATTCTCTTTTTGGTTGTCCTGGAACTTATTGACTTTAGCCAATTTAATGACGTAGGCATAAATATCTGCATTCGCAATTTCTGTGTGACATTTCCTTTTAACAGACGAAGTATTTAAGCTTTTTGATTGCAACAGAATTCTAAGTTGCTTTAGAGGTCATCTGTGACGATATCCAATTGAAATTATTGCACTCTAGTAGAATTATGTACTTCAACTAACCTGTAATTTATAAATGTCACTTCTCAAATATTCTAAGGTTTATCATTATTATTATTATTATTATTATATTATTATTATTTGAAGGGAGTAGACCCTCTTTTAAGTATGATATGTTAAAGAAGAATGGCAGCATCAGTGTATATAGTATTTTCAATTCTTCTCACTATTATCTTTTCTTCAGGGCTGATATATGTTAACAGGCGGCTGATGTATATAATCTGGGTAAGGAGAAAGGCAATAATTCTGAAAAATTCTAGTCATGTTGCGTTCCTGCACACTCGGTTGGAAATTAAACATGGCATGGCATAACTAAAGTTTCAGGATGTCAGCTTCGTTCTCGAGGGACAGAGAATCGTTGTAGCGTCATCCTTGACTGGTAGAGTCTTTATAGAGATTTTCTAAGGCCACAAATGTTTCAAACTTCTTCATCGGTCTATTGTCAAGGTGGGCTGGGTTTGTTCTGGTTGGAATAGGCTCATCAGTCATTAAATGAATTGGGTTCCAGGTCGTAGGTGAGAGGAGAGCTGAATCTTTATTTGCTGTTATATGATAAGTGCCCCTGAGTGATGCAAGATGTTAATGGTTGCACCTGTCTCTGCGTGAAGACATTGGAGACTTGGTGGTTAATACTGGGAGGATCATTCACAACAGATGGCGACATCTCCTGATTGATCTGCTCATTCAGCTCAGGAGTACCAGTGGGTAGCATTCTATTTGCCACTGTCAGGAAGAGGAAAGTGTCCTGCATGATGTTAAGGCTAGGCCTTCCCTTTTCAATGTGTAAAGCTTCCAAGAGACGAAAGCAGTGATAGTCGTTTGCATTACCAATAGTTCCGATAATTTGAATTACATCATTTTATGTTATTTCAATATTATGGTCATTCTTAGCGTGGACACTCCTTCTCCCCATAGTGGCACATGCCCAGGTTCGTGGGTTTTATGTAGACTAGCGTTATGAAGCACTCCTCCCGTTGCCCCATAATTAAATTGAGGAAGGGGAGGCAACAGACACTGCAATATTCTATGGTAAAGTTGAGGTGACTGGTTGTGGAAAGCCTGTTGCAAGTGTTCTACTTCTTCCTCTGTGCTGGTGCTCACGAAGGTGTCATCAATATACTGGACATACATTATCGGTTTCGCAGTGGTAGAGAATTCTCGATGCTCAGCAATGTCCATATAGAAATTTGTGAAAAGTACTCTGAGTGGAGAACCCATCACTACACCATTTTTTATATGGACATATGGCCTCTGTGGGTAGAGAAAGGAACCTTTTTTGTACAAATCTTGAGGAGTGGTTTGGGGGCATGCTCAGGAATGTTCAATGGGGAAGTAGAATCATCTCTATATACATGGTCGAATATTATCTGGTTTGTTTCATCAACGAGGACGTTTGTGAAGAGGGACTAGACATCCATCTAGGCAATGGCCCCTCCTGTGGGTGTCGTTTTTAGTGTTTCTATAAACCTGCCGAAGACTTCAAGCTGTGGTCACCTGGAACATACAGTCAAAATCGCATTCAGTTTCTTCACAAAGAGCTTTGGCGACTATTGTCCTCTCCTGAGTGAAGTTCCTCGATGTCCAATTTGCTGCCTGGAATCTGGGCATTTTGTCAATAACCATTTCCGAATAAAACTTTGGATAGTGCCTATAGAATTCCTTTGTGCTTTCTGATAGCAATGGTAAAGTCTATCATCCCTTGTTTAGAATTTTAAACTTCCATCGAATGCGGCGACAAATGAATTTCTAATCCTTATGAAGGTTATTTAAAATACACAAAAGAAATTATTTAATTTCCGTCGCCATTGGGACTTGGGATAAAGGCATTCCTCTGTGGAAGCAAAGGCTCCGTCGACTAACATTGATGAAGGTCCAGGGAAGGTGTCCCCGTACAAAAGATCATATTTTCAGAAAGATACAGATACACTAAACAGGTCACGCATTATTATTGTTATCATAATTGTTATTTCTAATACAAAATGTTCGTCTTCAATTATTTTATTTCATGTTGCTTTCACTGCCCCTTGAATATTCAGTTAACCCCCAGTGCAACTATACCGCAAATGAGTTCCTCTAAGAGCATTGATTAGACAACAAAGTACAAATTCATCATTCGTTTTTTTTTAATATCATTCTTTCGAGGTTCCGCTTCACAAAAAAGCAGAACGTTCCTGTTTTTCAAGATTGTGTATAGTATTTAATTATGCAAATCCCATATAGAGTGATAAGGTTTAAAACCATAACACCTCTTCCAGAAAGAACGACCGAACAGAGGACGTTTCGAAATCCTGTCGTTCTTTCGCAAAAGAAGAATGTTGCAGACAGAGTCAGCTGTGCACGTTCACGCAATGGCACGCTATTCACGGCAGATTGCAACTCTTCAAATGTCGTGTAATACACGATTCAACAGTCATATATCCTCATTTCAAAATGTTTTGCTCTTCGGGAGAGAGAGTTTATTTTCACATATCGCCTCGACTTCCGTTCTCATCCATAACTGCTGTCTTTATGAATTTTAGAATTTTACTTGTTCCTAAACTGAAGTTCAGTAGAACACCGAGAACTCAGCCACTAACTGATGTCAGGAATTAATATGAGAGGATAGAAAATAAGGTAGAGGATTCGGATGAACTTCGGCGATTTCAAAGTCCTTTTGATTAGTAGAAAATTGTTGATATTACTGCAGCCAAGGTGAAAAATATACTGTATCTCAACAAGATATTTTCCCTGTAATATCGCGGTTTTTTTTTTTACTTTGTTCTGTGCATGTATTTTATTTACATCTCTTGTCACCTCAGTTATGTTATCAACATCTGCCTGTTATTTGCTTCAGGCCAAAACCTTCAAATTTGTGGAATCTTCTTTCCTTAACAATCAGATTCTAAGGATGTCTTCTAATTTAGTAGAGAGAGAGAGAGAGAGAGAGAGAGAGAGAGAGAGAGAGAGAGAGAGAGAGAGAGAGAGAGGGGAGGGGAGAGTCTTCCAATAATTCTGCTTCTAAGAAACTATTTTTAAGTCAATGACATTTTAACAAAAGCAAAATTCTCTCCCTCCACGGGAAGGAAATATTCGTCACAGTGGGAAATCCTCAAGAAAATCTGAGGTAACTTTAATGAAATATAAAAGAAAATCAAAGACCGGAGACTTTTAGGTGTTAATCATTCGTCGCTTTTTTGGTTATACGTCCGTCTTGGAAACGTTCTAAATCATCAACAAGAGACATTTCTCTCTCTCTCTCTCTCTCTCTCTCTCTCTCTCTCTCTCTCTCTCTCTCTCTCTCAACTAGTTTTTATCCTTGATATTCCTCGTTAGGCGTAGATACTCTCCAAACACATTTGATTGAAAAAAGAATCAGTCTTTTGCCTCAGTACCTTTTCAGCTACAAAATCCCGACCAGACCCTTATCCTTTCACTGCTGGGAGAGGGTTTCATTTCTACCCTTGGGATGAAAGTCTTCCAGTGGTAAGGAGCACCTGAATTCCTCCCTCATTCGGATACACTCGAACGAATGCAAATGAAAGACGCCCTTTTGGAAGAACTGGGTGTAGGTGGTCACTGACCTTACAGACCTTACAGACCTTACAGTTCGTTCGGGTTGCCCCAGGTCCCTCAGTGTGAGGCGCCTCTAATGTCTACCAGAGAGTTACCAGTACATCTTCCGGTATATTTTGCATCTTCCAATCTTGGATGGTCTGGGATGCAGTTTAGATATTTGTCGAGCTTATTCTTAAACACATCTACGCTCACTCCTGATATATTCCTCAGATGAGCTGGCAACGCATTGAATAGACGCTGCATTATCGATGCTGGTGCGTAGTGGATTAATGTCCTGTGTGCTTTCCTTATTTTTCCTGGTATAGTTTTGGGCACTATTAATCTACCTCTGCTTGCTCTTTCTGATATTTTTAGTTCCATGATATTTTCTGTTATTCCTTCTATCTGTTTCCATGCCTGAATTATCATGTAGCGTTCTCTTCTCCTTTCTAGACTATATAATTTTAAGGATTGTAGTCTTTCCCAGTAGTCTAGGTCCTTAACTTCTTCTATTCTAGCTGTAAAGGACCTTTGTACACTCTCTATTTGTGCAATATCCTTTTGATAGTGTGAGTACCATATCATTTTGCAATATTCAAGTGGACTACGAACATATGTTTTATAAAGCATAATCATGTGTTCAGCTTTTCTTGTTTTGAAGTGCCGTAACAACATTCCCATTTTTGCTTTACATTTTGCCAACAGAATTGCTATTTGATCATTGCATAACATGTTCCTATTCATCATCACACCAAGGTCTTTAACTGCTTCCTTATTTGTGATTGTCTCATTATTAGGTCCCCTATATGCATATAGCTTTCCTTCTCTGTCTCCATAATTTATTGATTCAAATTTATCAGAGTTAAATACCATCCTATTTACCTCTGCCCAATCATATACTTTGTTAAGGTCTCTTTGTAGAGCGTTCCTATCTTCATCACAAGTAATTTCTCTACTTATTCTTGTGTCATCAGCGAAACTACTCACTACCGAATTCTTAACATTACTGTCTATGTCTTCAATCATAATAACAAACAATATTGCAGCTAGCACCGTACCTTGTGGCACACCGGATATTACCTTGGTTTCATCCGATTTCTCATCGTTTGCAATAACTATCTGTTTTCTGTTGTGTAAAAATTCTTTTAACCATCTTCCTACTTTATCAACGATATTGTGTTTTCTAATTTTCTTTGCTAATATATTATGGTCTACTTTGTCAAAAGCTTTTGCAAAGTCTAGATAAACCACATCTGTTTCATTTCCGCTTTTCATATTTTTGAATATGTTCTCACGGTGGACTAACAGTTGGGTTTGTGTACTTTTTCCGGGTACGAAACCGTGTGTCCTATATTAAACAAATTATTTTTTATTAAATGTTTCATAATATTTTTCTTCATTACCCTTTCATACACTTTCATAATATGTGATGTTAGACTCACAGGCCTATAATTACTTGCCTCTAGTCTTGATCCACTTTTGAAAGTAGGGGTGATATATGCTAATTTGTGCTCATCATAAATCTTGCCTGTATCTACACTTTGTCTTAATAATATTGCAAGTGGCTTTGCGATAGAATGAACTACTTTCTTTAACAAAATAGCAGGGACTCCATCCGGCCCTGCAGCAGCTCCATTTTTAATTTCATTAATTGCCTGCACAATATCAGCTTCATTAATTTCTATGTCAGCTAAATATTCACTATTTTCTTCCCTTACTTCTATATCATTATCTTCATTATCTATTCTAGGGGTGAATTCTCTCTTATATCGTTCTGCCAGTATGTTGCAAATTTCCTTTTTTTCATTCGTTAATCTCCCTTCAATTCTCAGAGGGCCTATTTCTATTCTTCTTTTATTCATCTTCTTCGCATATGAGTATAATAGTTTTGGGGTTTTGCTTGATATTTAATAGGGTTTTTCTTCCAAGTCCCGTTTTTCATTTTCTTTTGATTGTATAATCTTTTGTTCTGCATTTTCTATCTTACTTTTTAGTTCTATAACTTTCCATGCATTTTTTTCTTTTGCAAGACCTTTTTTCCACTTTCTGATTTTCTGGAACAAGATCCTTCTGTCTCTTGGTATGCATGAATGATGTTTACTTTTCTTCTTCGGTATATTTTTTCCACTATTTCTCCAATATTTTTATATAATATCTCCGTATTTACCCTTATGTCATCACTTACGAAAATGTTATCCCAATCTTTGTTTAATTCTTCATTAATTTCTGACCATTTTATATTTTTACTGTAGAAGTTGTATTTTCCATATCCTTCCCACTTTTTCATTTCTTGCTTATCTCTATTTTCACTTGCTTTGGAATGAACTGTTAATTCTATGACATTATGGTCTGAAATACTCGCATTATAAACTATTATTTCTTTAACATAATTCATCTCGTTCACAAATACTAGGTCTAAAGTATTTTCCTTTCTTGTTGGCAGGTGATTTATTTGTTGAATGTTGTATTCTAGTAGCATATCTAATAGCTTTTCAAATTGCCTCTTATCTTCTGCACTACTATTACTCTCTTTTTTATATGTATAAGTACAACCACAATCTCCTATTCGTTCTTTCCATTCTACGAAAGGAAAGTTGAAGTCACCAGATAGGAGAATAGTCCAGTCCTTGTGATTTCTACATATATCATCCAATTTTTCAATTATTAAGTCAAACTCTTTAGTATTAGGAGGTCTATATATTACTATGTTCATCAATTTTTCAGATTCAAATTCTACCGCTATTAGTTCACATTCTGAGTTACTATATTTCTCATATATTTTTCCTTGTTTTTTGTCTTTCCCATATATTGCGGTTCCCCCTTGATTCCTATTTTTTCTATCTGATCTATAAGTTTGGAACCCTTTTATTTGATCATCATTCCCAGTCTCTTGGGAATACCAGGTTTCACTTATATTCATTATATCTATTTTCTTTTCATTTTGGGTTAGTTCTTCTAAGTACTCTATTTTTCTTTTTGAGTTACTCGTAACTAAACCCTGCGCATTCATCACTATGATGTTTTGCGTGTTTTCTCCTTCATTTAATAATGGTAGTAATAAGGATTTCCCATGTCTCTTTCCTGTTCTGGTATGTTGTTCTTTTTTTCATTTCCAGAAATTCTGACATTAAAAAATCCAACTTTTCCATAATATTTGATCTTCCTTCATCATAATTATTCATTTTGTGTCTGAATCTGCAATTTTCTCCGTTTCTGCAATATCCTCTTGCATAATAAATACAGTTATTATCTCTTGAGTAGAATTTCGGAGCTGATGCTTTGAAATTTTTTGCTGACACCTCTGCATATCTCATTGGTGGTTTGCTTTTCTCTTTTACCTGATATTCTTGATTTCTCTCTTTATTTGTTTCTTTCTTATTTTGGATTTTATTACTTGGTTGGTTATTTATTTGATTATGATTCATGGCTACAGGGTGCATATTTGCATTTTTTGTCGAACTTACATCCTTTTCCTTCTTTTAGGTTTTTACATATTTTTGGATGCAGATCTCTGCAATCATCCCCATATCCATCTAAGTATGCACATTTACCATATATTTCATAGTTTTGACATATCTTAGGATGTTTGTAGTAACATCTTTCTCCAAATCTGCAATTCCCTCTTTTCAAAAGGTTGCAGATTTTGTCTTTCTTGTCTATTTTTTCCTCTTTCCCGTCATTGTGTAGATCTGGGTAGAGCCTCTTCGGGATTTGCTTTTCTGTTGTCATATCGTAATTTATTTCTTCGTAGGTATGCTGCTTTATTGCCTCATATGTAGTATCAATGAGTATCTCTGCATCCATACTTTATCTTGTTCTTTGTTTTCCTTATTTTTTTCTGTCATTTCATTTTTGTTTACTTCTCTTCCGTTTTCCTCTTCTTCTTTTTCTTCTTCTTCTTCCTCTTCCTCTTCTTCTTCATCCTCAACTATTTGTACATTCAATCTTGATTTAATAACATTGTCTATCCATGATAGACATGTTGAACAAAAAATTCTTGTATCTTTTCTCAAATCTTGTATTACCTCAGCACACTGTGGATGGGTCGGAATGTTGCATGCAGCACATTTTCTGATTAGGTTTTGTGGATTGACTATGCTATACCAAACCTTACACAGTTTGCATGCTTTTGGCATTCTTTTTCCTAATGCATCAATTAGGATATTCACAAGATTCACCTTATTCATTTTCTTTGTCGGAATATGTTGGTTTATGTATATTTTCTTTATGAGTCTCTTGACCACTTGGATTTTATTTGGAACTTCTTCAATTATTTTCAAGATGTTTTCATTAGTTTTGTTCCAGTTTGAAGGATTATCCTTCTAACTATCTTCTATAAAGATTTTGCTTTTGTTCTTTTTGGGTTAGGACTGTTGCTGATTTCATAGATGAGAAATGCCAGTTCCCTTCCTGCTACCTCATCGTATTGCGAATCTGCTAAACACGCTAAATTACGCCCCCTCTTCCCGCAGTTGGAACTTACTGCCATCTTGTTCTGATTTATAGTATTACACTTGATAAACTAACTTAGAAGACGCTTTATCCTACTATTTTCACACTAATCTTATCACCGATAGTTCACGAACACTTCTAGATATTTCTCAAATTCTAGTCGTATGTTAAACTTGTGATATCTGTTGATTAATCTGACTTCACGCGGGTACGTCTCACCAAGCAAAATGGCTCCAGAGCAGCAGGAAGCTTTTAAAAAAAAATTTTCTGGAGAGAGAGACAGAGAGAGAGAGAAGAGAAAAGAGAGAGACATTCGAGAGAGAGAGAGAGAGAGAGAGAGAGAGCAAATACGTAGGCACTAGATGAGGTTAAAAGAAGTTCGAAAATAGGCGAGATCAAATATGAAAGATCTCTTTGTAAGCAACAAATTCCCAAACCAACAAACCAAAGGATAACTTCGTTAGCATTACGTCAGTCGGATCCGTTACTGGACATCATCTTGAACAAAGAACTTCTTTCATAGAATCAGTTTTAAGTCAATGTCCAAATTTAATTTTTAGCTGAAGTCAAAATTTTTTACATTGGCAGAAACTAGCGCGATTACTGTTGTCCACAAATTTCGCATTCTTTTCTTACCCTTAGACTGTATTATGATTTTTCAAGTTTGTTTGATTTCATTTGTAGCCACCTATAGGCCTTTTTTAATAAAAATTACACGCAATTATTATTAATAACAATTTTTTCTTATCACAGTCATCCTATTCGACTGTGGTTTTTATAGTGTGGGGTTCCGGGTTGCATCCTGCCTCCTTAGGAGTCCATCACTTTTGTTACTATGTGCGCTGTTTGTAGACCAAGTGAGTCTTGAAGCTACATCAGCATCTAGTTTTTCCAGGTTCCTTTTCAGGGAAATTCAGATCGTGCCTAGTATTCCTATGATTATGAGTACAATTTCCACTGGCATATCCCATATCCTTCTTATTTCTATTTTCAGGGCTTGATACTTATCAGTTTTTTTCTTTCTTCCTCATCTACTCTGGTGTCCCATGGTATTGTGACATCAATGAGTGGTACTTTCTTCTTGATCTTATCAATCAACGTCACGTCTGGTGTATTGGCACGTATCACCCTATCTGTTTTGATACCATAGTCCCAGAGGATCTTTGCCTGATCATTTTCTACTGTCTCAGGTTGGTGTTCTTACCACTTATTACTGTAAGCTAGCTGGTGTGTCTTACACAGGCTTTGCTGGAGGGGTTTTGTCACCGAATCATGCCTCTTTTTGTACTGGTTCTGTGTAAGTGTCGGCCATTCTCTTGCTATGTGGTTTATGGTCTCGTTTTTCATATTGCACTTCCTGCATATGGGTGTGATATTATTTCCATCTATTGTTCTTTGGACATATCTGGTTCTTAGGGCCTGATCTAGATGTCCTCTATAAACATCAGATGGTTCGTTGTCTCCTTTCCTGAGTTGGTACACAGCATCCTTCTTGTGCAATACTTTTGTCACGGGAATCATGGCTACTATGAAGGGTAGTGGGGACAGTGAATGGCCTTAAAAGATCCCTCTCCTGATATTAATCTCTGTTACACTTATCCAAGAGATTGTAAGTATTGCATTCCAGATGTGCATTGTATTTTTCAGTAAGCAAATTGTGTTTTCCTCTGCCCCATACATTTTCAGGTATATTCTGTTTACCACTTGTGCTGTATCATGTATCATGTAGTCAATCCATGCCATGCTTAGGTTGGTTCCCCTTCTCTTACTATTCTTCATTACCATTTTGTCTATCAGGAGCTGGTTTGTTGTGCCCCTACACTTCCTTCTGCAGCTTTTCTGTTGGTGAGGGATGGTGTTTGTATCCTCTAGGTAGTTGTATAGCCTTTCACTGGTGGTACCTGTTAGTAACTTCCACATTATTGGTAGGCCTGTGTTCACCCAGATGGGCGCATGGTAGGTTGAGTTAGTGCTAGAGTTGTTCTGCTATTCGTGGGTGTAGGGCCTTGAAGATTTTGAGCCAGTATCCATCGACTTCATTGGGATTTTTTAATTGGTGTCTGATCGTGTCTGTTGTGATCTCGGTGAATCTTTGTTTTATTCTCCCCATTTCTTCTACCTTCATGTACCGTTGGATCTTATGTGCTTTGGCTTTAATCCTTTTTGATATCTTCTATTTTGTTGTTTAGTCCCTTCTCCTGTACTTTGTATTTCTCGTTCAGTTCCTACCTTGTTTCCTTGCTTCTTTAGCCTTTTCTATCATTTCTTTCAGTTTACTTAAGTCAGCTTCATCACCATGATTTGTTTTTATTATTATTATTGTTGTTGTTGTTGTTGTTGTTGTTTTTGTTGTTGTTGTTACCGATCTCAGAAATTTTTATGATCTCTTCATCAAATCAATATTTGACTTAACAGGGATCTTTTTCACTGATCGCTTTCTGAACAGAAGAGAAAAGGAAAGTTGGAGATTGCATCCAGTGCCAGATTGACTCTGGATCTTCTTGACAATTCGTCGACAGGCGAGTACATATTTGCAGAAGCCCTATACTACAGGATTCGATTGATGGCTTTCCATTTCGCCTCCTGTCTGAAATATCAAAAGTTTTTTTTTTTTTTATTGAGAAACTGTTAACCTTTCAGCAACTATAACCCAATTAGTTTTTTTGTTACGAAGTTAAAGACGCGTTATTGTTTGAGACGCCCCAATTTCTTTCATTCATTAAGTTTGATTACTTAGTTGTTTAAGTCCTGTATCTTGTCATAATATCATTGTTTCGGTACGTCTAATTGTTACGCATGCCATATTTAATTGCAGATTTAATTAAAAAATTTTATAGATTTTGAAGTCTTCAGATGACTATAAATCAAAAATTCTTAGTCGAACTCCCACAATATTCAAAATAAAAGATAGAAACTGGAGCAATTTCAGGCGTCATTTGAAGCGCAAATACCCATTATAAAAGCCGAGTCGGTTTCCCAGCTGTTTGTTTACGGGGCACAATGCCCCATATTTAGCTTAAAATTGTCTTTTTTCTGGATCCACGTTACAGGCGAAGATCTCAAGAGATAACTGAAGCATTAGAGCAAAATAGTTTGGTTTCATTTCATAAGATTATTTCTTCCACTAAAAATACCTTTAATTTTCCTGCGAAACTTTTATCTTCTTTTACGAGAATTTAAAGTTTTTTTTTCCGATATATGTATTAGTTCCAAACATACAATGTTTTTCATTGCCAAAACCAAATCGTTTTAAATTTTTTTTTTTTGTGGTTGCCCGAAATCTATTGGCTTTGTTCAGTTTAGTGAAATGGGCATTAAATCCGACTTCGCAATTTCTGTGTAACAGACGAATTCATTACTGTAATAGAATTCAGTAAAACTGGCGCTATCAGTTGTAAATGATTTGAGATGTTAAACTGTGAGAAAATGAGATTCAAATTATTGCACTTTAGTTCAATTCTTCCGGTCAACTACAGTTAGGATAAAAAATATGTGAAATTATAGTGTTGTAACCATTTGTTCAATATTATTATTATTATTATATTATCCCGGGCTTCTATAGATGCTTCAAGAGTCCTGTAATTTTCCACACCCAATTATTTATTATCTTGTTTCACCTGTTTTTCTCTTTTTAGAAAAGGTCATTTATATTTACTTCCAAATACTTATAAGTATCAACAGCTTCTATTGTTTCCAACCTCCATAGATTTCCATTTTTCAGACAGCCTTGATTTTGTTTACATTTTTCCAAATTTTGTTTTGCTCATAGTTTTCTACACAGTTTTCTAAACTTGATTTCTCTCGGATTTTTTTAAAACTTGATTTTGCTCACAGTTTTCTAAACCTGATTTTGCTCACATTTTTAAAACTTGATTATGCTCACAGTTGTTTAAGCCTGAATTTGCTCACATTTTTTAAACGTAATTATGCCCACATTATTTCTAAACTTAATTATACTCACATTATTTCTAAACTTTAGTTTGCTTACATTTTTTTTTCTAAATTTGATTTTGCTCAAATTTTTCTAAACTTGATTTTGCTCACATTTTTTCTAAATTTGACTTTGCTCACTTTTTTTCTACTTAATTTTGCCCACATGTTTTCTAAACATTTTTCTAAACTTGATTTTTCTCACGTTCTCTAAACTTTCTCTAGTTTCTGCAGTTTCTCATTATCATCCCTCTCCAATATTGTATCACATCAAAAAAGTCCAATGTTCAACAGTCCCTTGGAAATTGGTTTCATATACCACAACTTTGTGCCTTCATCAAAGGTTCTTCTAATTTCTTGCATCAGTCATTGTTCTGAAGACGTTTACTTCATTAGCCGTTCAAACTAAGGAGATTTTGCTTATTAATTTACTTATTTTTCTATTGTACACATTTGTTCTATCCCAAAACGAATCATCTCCCCAAACTGTGATGCTATTCTAATCAAACTTTCGTTTCTACCGTAAAATAAAGAGAATTTGAAGAGTCTTCCCTAAAATAGAAATAAAAAGTCCACTTCATTATTCGACTTCAGATGTTTTCTGGCAATTCACATACATGAATAATAATCACTATTTTCACATCAAGAGAACAGCAAGGTACTAAACTATCTTAGCTGTGGGGCAAAGGTCGTATGGTAAAATCTAAACAGAAGTTTACCAAAACCTTATTCAGTATTTCCTACAATTCTATCTTATTCTGGATGGTGGAAAACTTTCTGCGTTGTTAACATTCATATAAACGATAGGGAATTTATTCATTTCATGGAAAGGAAATACAAATGTTCAACAGAAAGTTCTGTTCAGCCAACTCTCCTTTATGGAAATGAGTGTGGTTGTTGAATGAATAAAAGTTGGAAACTGTGGAGATGAATTGTTTGTGTAGTACCTCTAGTTGGCGTAAAAAGAAATGCATGTGGAATAAGTCAGAGAAGTAAAAGCTGAATTTAGACCAAAGGGTTGTTTGAAGTGTTTTGGGTTGGTCTGGTCATGTTTGTAAGCTCGGAGGATAGAGACAGGTAAGGTGAGGAAAAGATATGTGCAATTCGGATATGTTAGGATGGAGGAGGAAAGGAAGACCTGGAGTGTACTGGATAGATGGTGAGGAAAGAAAGACCTAATTCATATAATCCTCATCTTTAGTTTGGGTTTGCAATGTGGCTATGGCAGTCCAACACACACACATGTAGCCTACACACACAGACATATGTATCTTCTACTAATTTCCACGTTCACATGTTTTTAACTCCTACTAATCTATATTCATTTCTTTTTCCTCCACAATTACTTCACACACAGTTCGTCTCAACAGCTTCCACCTTCTGTCTTTCATTCAACAACCGCATTCATTTCCATAAAGGAGGATTGGTTTATTGGGGTTTTCTTTTTAGCATTTCCATTTTCTTTTCGTGATGTGAATAAATTCACTTGGGTTCGTATGAATACTGTCAGCACAGAAGTAAAAACATATAATCTTAGGAAACACTTAGACTTTTTCCTGGGACCTCCTTAAGATTTTACTTATATATAACTTTTTTTTTACCCTGAAGCTAAGATATTTAGGTTTATAACATACTTTGAGGTTCTCTATAAAAAGTTTTATTATTATTGATGCATGCCAGCTACGAAAAAACTTTATAGAACAAGAAAGTGAAATTTTTTGTTATAATTTAATCGAAGATACTTAAGTTTGATCCGAATGGTTTCACGTTTTGGAGTAGGGATTAATTTCAGGATGGAAGAAAAGGCTAAAATCAAAAACTTTTAACAAATATTACTAGTCTGGACAACTGTTGAGAAGATTGTTCTCAAAATGAATGACTGATACAAGGAGTTAGAGGAAAGACCTTTGTTGAAAGTACCAAGTGTGGAATAAGAAATTTGCGAAAGTGTGGTACGGTTGACACTTGTAGAGAATACAACATTGATGGGGAATGTAATGAGAAACTGCAGAAACTAGAGACACATTTTTTTCAAGGTAATTGCGATTAGCAGGTTGAGAATAAAAAAGTGAGCATTGTCAAGTAATAATGGAAATTGGAATATGGAAGATGTTGGAAAGAACGTTGATGTGGACATTGAAAAACATAGAAACCGTTGATTCAAATAAATATTTATAAGTAAATATGATGGATTATGGTAGAAAGAAAAAAAAAGTGAGTTATAGAACAGTTGAAACACGATAGACATGAGGGTGTGTGTACAAAAGATATGAAAGACACTAGGAGTATCCATAGAAGCCTAAGATGCAGTTTATGAAGGTAGTCACGAGCCAATGCTGGAGGCTTGTCAGAATAATAATAATAATAATAATAATAATAATAATAATAATAATAATAATAATTAGTTGAAGGGAAAATTCAGCTAAAGGGCTCTAATTTGAGTTTGAAATCTCTAAAAGTATTTGCAACAGAATTCTGCTGCAGTCAATAGTTTGTCTATTAAGTGGAAATGTTACACCCAATTAGCGAATGGAGATTTATTACCCATGTTAACAAATTAACTAAAGTTGATGAGGTTTCACGGCAACAAAAAAAGAATTTTGAATTATTCTATTGCCGGGTAATGAGAACCTTTATATGTTTGGAACTGATAAAATACATCTGCAAATTAAAACAGAAAACACTTTGAATCCCTGGAAAAGGAGATGGACGTTCTTTTAGGAAAATGGAAGACATTTTCTGCGGTTGAACTATTTTTTATTATTATTATTGAAACTAAAGTATTTTCAGAGCAGAAAACTTCTGATCTAATGCTTCCGTTATCACTTAAATCCTTTAACTGCACCATGGATCAAGAAAAAGCCAATTGAGGTAGATATGGGACACTGGGATCAGATAAGCTGTCAGTTTGGAAACTGACTAGTTTTATAACGAGTATTTTTGCTATAAAGGAGACTTCAAACCGCTCCAGTTTCCAGCTTTTGATTCCCAATGGAAGTTAATTTCACAAAATTGGAATCACAGTCCTTTGGTGACTGAGAATCCATGAAATTACTAAAGCAAAACTAATGAAATATAGCATTAACAATGTTTAGATATACTACAACAATCATGTAATGATTACAGATAAAACTTACAAATACTAGCTCATGAAACTTTATAAATGAATTGAATGAAGGCAACCTTAAATAATAATGTCTCTCCAGCTGACTAGCATAAAACTAAATACGGTCAAAGTTTTTAAAATATTCTGTAATTACATATCAAAGCCAATATCTGATGATATATGACTAATAAATTTACAACGAAAACTAAGCATGTTTATAAACTAACCCAGCAGTCTGACTTTTTGTGTATTCACACTGAAAGACATATCCACATAGCGATTCGTGAAAAGGAGGAACAATTGTTCCCTCTGAAAGAGAGAACTGTGTTTCTCAATCCAGAAAAATAAAAGTTGAGCTTTCAACCAGGAGGCGAAATGGAGAGCCATCAATCAAATCTTTGTAGTACAGGCTTTTGTAGACATGCACTCGCCTGCCATTGACTTGTCAAGGAGATCAAATGGAAAATTGACGTTGGAAGCAGTCACTACCCTCGCTCTCCTCTTCTGTTCAGGGAAAGACAATGAAAAAGGTACCGCGGCCGTTCGTTTTTTCTCCCTTTGTCTAATAGCGTTTTTCAGTTGGATAAATATTTCCTTGGCGAAGCGAAAATCTGGATAAATATTTCCTTGACGAAGCGAAAATCTAGTTTTTAAACATCAGCAATAATGATATTAAATGATGATAATATGATTAATATTTGGTTCAGAAAAAAGCCAAATAACTAAAGCAATTAGGTTCAAAAACAAAATGACATTAGAATCTCAATGATACAGAATTAACCGGTGAAATTGGTAAGAGTGGTTTGTGTGTGTGTATGTGTGTGTGTGCGTGTGTGTAATAATTGGCTCTTCATCTAAAACATAAATTGTGCATTTTATTTAGATGTCCAAATATAAGTTTGAGAGAAGGTATACGATTAAAAGAAATTCCTTTTTGTTTGAGAATATTTTGTAAGCAAAGCATTATTTTATATTTTATCTTGCCTATTCACATTTATTTTTCTGTAAAAGGAAACTATAGAGATGGCGATTTGTCTGTCCGTCCGCACTTTTTCTGTCCTTCCTCAGATCTTAAAAACTACTGAGTCTAGATGGCTGCAAATTGGTACGATGATCATCCGCCCTCCAGTCATCAAACATAACAATTGCAACCCTCTAACCTCAGTAGGTTTTATTTTATATTAGGTTAAAGTTAGCCACGATCGTTCGTCTGACACCGCCAGTGCAATTCCGGAGGCGTCACCGACGCAACTTCACTGAACCGCATCTGGGAAGCAACTGATTGCTGCCCGGTCTTAGCTGTGAGTCCCATACCGCAGCGCATCGAGAGCTTCTACCACAGTATACACTGTAAAGAAAACTCGATTGCGTCGAGGAAGCTCTGGCGCATTTTTTACTTTTTTTTTTCTTATTCATTATTATTATCATCATCGAGTACCGATGCATCTCTCTCTCTCTTCACTGTTTTTTTTTTTTTTTACATATACTCCGCCGCTACTCTCATTGGTAGACTTGCGTCCCAAGGGTGGATCTGAGAAGCGGAGGGAGAAGGGTCTGGATTCTTCAACTAAGAGTCCGTAAGGCAAAACGGTATTGTTTTTTTCCCTTCTTCTTTTAATCAAACGGATTTTGAGAGTATCTGAGACTAACGAAGAAAATCAAGAATTGAGTTTTCTGTACAGCGTATAATGCTGTATGAAACTTTCCGCTACGGCCCGGTGGCGGCCTGTGTTTGTAACACCTATAGCGTTGCCAGACATACAATCATGGCTAATTTTATCCTGAAGTTAAATCAATCCTACTGAGGCTAGAGGCTGGAATTTGGTACGTTTGATGATTGGAGGGTGGATGATCAAGATACCAATTTACAGTTTTCTTGCCTTAGTAATTTGAAGACCTGAGGGCGAATAGAAAAAGTGTGGACGGACTGACAAAGACAGAATATTAAAAACGGGTGGGGGGGAGAGGGAGGGAGGAAAAGCGAGAATGGTGGAAGCATTTGATATATGCTATATAGATTTGAGATTATATTATTAAAATAAGAAGTAGAATGATGAGAGAGAAACAGAGAGAGAGAGAGAGAGTGAGTATCTAAATCGTGAAATTATTAAGAACTCTGTAACAAGAGTGTTATTGAAGAAATGATCCTACTCACATAACAATTTGAAATATCTATCTATCTGTCTAACACACACACACACACATATATATATATAATATATATATATATATATATATATATATATATATAGTATATATATATATATATATATATATAGAGAGAGAGAGAGAGAGAGGAGGAGAGGAGAGACAGAGAGAGAGAGAGAGATAGAGAGAGAGACGCCTACTGCTGAGGAATTAGATGTTTCCAAGACGGACGTATAACAGACGTGAAGAATAATTAACTCCTAAAACTCCTCTGACTTTGTTTATGTTTCCTACTATCTCCATAAAGGTGCTTCAGAGCATCTTTAGGAAGTCTCTTTGTCAGGAAGATTTGCATAAACCAAGTTTTGATTTATTATAACTTTACTTATAAGCTTACTTCACAGAAATAGGCACCCTTTATTAGTTCATCCATGATGTAAATATATATTCGATTAGGTAGATGTATCCCAAATCTCTCTCTCTCTTCTTCTCTCTCTCTCTCTCTCTCTCTCTCTCTCGTCTCTCTCTCTCTCTCTCTCTCTCTCTCTCTCTCTCCACTTTAATAAATTAAATGGCATCCCAAGAGACTGCTTATTAAGGCAAGAAGGTAGGCAGATGCGAACAAATGCGCAGAATCCAGTGAAAATCCGAGACTTTAAAGAAAAAATATCTTAATAAGTGACAGTAAATTTTTCAACTCTTTTATGGTAATAACCGCAATTAATACTAATCCAAATATGGCTGCGTTCATCAAAGCGTGCCTTCATCCCCTATTCTGTAACGCCTCACCTTTGACCTCAATTAGTGTTTGAGGTCTAATTGTTCAACCGAAGTTCAACTTTATTCTATTGCAGATGCCATGAGCTTCCACAGGCATCAAAATACGACATATATGGACAGAAACGAAGTCAAGGCTATAAGTGGAAACAGGACAGTTCTGAGTTTTCTATGCTGGAACAAAACGTTTTAAAATGTCAGAACGTAGCCA
>NC_087214.1:50286351-50291351 GCF_015104395.2 Macrobrachium nipponense
ACGAGAGGATGATGAGTGAAATACAATGGAAAAACACCAGGCAAAACCACACTACTTCAGAAAGTGAAATTTCACATATTCTTAATAACAGGTAACGTTACGTTAACTGGTGTTCCAATAATTTACATTTCATTTGAGAATATGGTGAGGCTAACAGACAACTTCCATTCACTAGTGTAGAAGCAGAGCCATCTACAATGTGCAGAAAATGTCATTGGAAATCAGTACCAAAACAGGGAGAATGTGATGAAAGGAGGAGATGTACTTGTGGTTACAAGTTCATGGCACAGAGGATCATCGATGATGATATGCACACCCAACCTTTCCAAGGTGCATCATCGAAGGGCTACGGACTTCTCGCGGACAGACACGATCAGCAACAAATCTACTGACATAGGGGAAATGTTATCTATACGACATGTGCATCCAACAGCGATTCCTGTCTCCTTAACTCGAACTCCTGCTACTACCTCTGTATATACCAGGCGAGGGACAGAAAAGTCATTATCGTCTTGCTGTGGTTGCACATGGCTGGCCTATTGTTTGGCGTCCCATCAGGATGCTTCAGAGTTAACAAGTATCTGGAATGGAAGTCACATGAAGGCCAGCATCAAATTTAAAGTTGAATGGGAAACAGACAACGAAATTCCTTTCCTTGATGCTCTAATAATTAGAGACACGACAGAATACAAATTCACCATATACAGAAGACCAACATTCTCATATTCATACATTCACCACTTCAGTTATCATGACATTTCTATCAAGATAGGCATAGCCAGGAACCTATTTTTTAAGAGCCTTACGAATATGAACTAAATCGTAAGCAACTTTTGTTTTTAAAGTTTCGTGACCACATAATTGAGAAAGCTATTCGTAAAGCAAACAAACAATAATATAAAAATCCCTCACCTGGACAGGATTATTAAGACAGTCACCCAGACCCTTGGAAAATCTAACCCTTTTGCCTTTACCTACCCAAATACCTTAACCAAATCCCTGATTAACGTACAAGTCATCCCCCAATATCACAGGAGTGTATGAAATCCCATGCCTGGGCTGTAACCAATCTTACATAAGTTTTACAGGAAAATCACTTCTCTAGAGATTAATATAACATAAACAGTCAGTTAGGTATGGACAGCAGAGCCCAGCTATTTTTAACCATATACATAACGACAACCACAGAATAAACTGGAATATGATTTATAGCAGCAGATGTCAGTACAAAAGCCAAATGATAGAGGCAACCTCGATTAAACAAAGACAGGTAATGAACATCTCAAAGGGTGCTTGGGATTCAGATATCATTGATAACATCTTCCTTCAGCCAACGTTTAAGAAGATTAAAGAAGAATTATCAGTAGAGGGGACTTAGAAAAACGTGCTGCCTGTGGATGGATCTCTTAGTATGAATACCGACTTTCCAATAACTTTTCTCATTCATTACCTACCTGAAGAGAGAGACATCAGTCTCTGAAATAGAGTACTTACATTCTATGTTTTGAGATTTTATGGGCTCCTTTCGTTAGATGGAAATCTGTTGTAACAACATTTTTACCAGTCATGTATATATATATATATATATATATATATATATATATATATATATATATATATATATATATGCATATGTATATATGTATGTATGTATGTATAACTGAATCACGAAAGTTTGGAACGTGATAAAGCCATAAATAAAGGTATAAGCCACGAAGGAAAAATAAACAACAGAGTTTCTGCAAGATCTTTCGAGTCGACGTACTTTTGTCTGCTGAGTAAAGGACGTCTAGTCGAAAGATCTTGCAGAAACTCCGTTGTTTATTTTCCCTTCGTGGCTTATACCATTTATATATATATATATATATATATTATATATATATATATATATATATATATATATTCAAATCTGACGATTCGTAATGTATATAAGAACAGTTGTTCAGTTAAGCAGATGGTTTTTGCCTTTTCTGCAACAAAGAATTGAAACTGAATGTTGATGTTTGATTCATTATTCACATTTCTACGTCATTGTTTTCATTAACACTTTTGAGAATGGTTATTTAAAACAAAGAGAGAGGATTGCGTTTACTCTTTCTCTCTCTTCTTGAGTGAGGGTTAAGGTGGTCGAGATCTTTGCATCCTTCTAATCTCCTTCGGGAGTCAGAAACCAAAGTCAACAGGACCTTCAAAGATCATCTTCTTTTCAAACCCCCTGGAAAGAAGGAAGAGTTTTGTTTTGGTCTTGAACGCTTGTTTTATACGTCCGTTGTATCCACACCAATGTTTGACCAAACTTCATAGTTATATTAAAACCGTTTTTTTTAGTTTAAAATAAGCTGTCTAAAATGTACGGTTAGTTTTTTAGCATTCATATTCATATTTGAGTTTCCAAAATATCTATATATTTTGTTTAAAAAATTATTTGTCTTAGTTTTGCTTGTTTTTGGAAAAAATCCTAGATTTACATCTCACTGGAGTAGATTTTGTTAATTACTCTTGTAAAATAACGCCCTTCATTTAACGCCGCTTATTTAAAGTCAAGAAACGATTAAAAACATGTACTATCAAATATTGAGGATTATTCGGAAGGGAATTTTGTTCCTTCATGATGCGTGACAAAAGGTTGATGGAGCCGTATTTCTCTCTAATTGCTGTTTCCTATCAGAGAATAAAGCTACGCATTGTCCCTTTCGGATATCCAAAATCACATGCATAAATCTAATACAAGTGTAACAATTATTTGCTTCCATTCAACTTGTGTGTATTTCCATATTTCCTTCGTGGCTGCACACCCAACGCCTTAAGGCCGCCGCTTGGGAATGAAAAAGGAGCGAGGAAACAGAAGGATAAATCTGGGTTAACGTTCTTTAAATCTGTCTCCTGAACGCAGCTCCCGTGAGAAAACGCGTTTCACTGGCAACACTTACCCCCTTTCCAGCGGGAGAGTGACGTCACATATGGAGACTCTCCAGTCTTCTCTTATTTTCGCTCTCCCTAATATCCTCCCATAACTCTGGGCAATGGCTTCTTAGAGTGACGTTGTAGAGGATTTTGATAATAACACAATTGGGACAGTACGATGGGAAAAGATTTGGAGGTCATACAATGAGACTCCACTTTTCCTTAACCTACTTTATTTCCTTAATACTCCAGAACTGAACTTTCAATTTTCTTAACACTACAATTCTTCAAAAACTTAAACTCTTATACCTAGCTTAGCCTAACTTAATACTATCACGACCTCCTTAAGATCGTAAACTTAATTCCTAACACTAACTGTATAGTGTTGCCTTCCTAACTATCAGAACCTTAACCTAAATTAACCTTGCTGTCAATAAATAAAAAAAACAATTGTTATCTTCCTATACTTCATAGTTTTCACTGTCAACGTCAACTTTTTAGTTGAACCGTTTTCAGTTCCTTGATTCACCTTAATCAGTCTTATTTTTTTTTTTCTTTTTCCCCTTTAAAGTGATTTCTCCTTTTCCGCACATTTCCTAGGTATACCTTAAAGCTTCCAACTGAGCCAATATCCCTTCAACTAAATTTATATATCTAACTCAGCTGCGTCCCGACAAAGAGCCTTCGGTTCTTCAGACTGGCACAGTTTTCTGTTTCCTCCTATATTCTTTATCAGGGGCTTTATTTATTTATTTTTTTTCAACAGCTGTGCCAAGATTCAGGTATAAGGGGAGCACATCACCCTACCCTGTCAGACTCGTCAAACTGCAAAACAAAAAGAAAACGAAATACTTTATATAGAACACATTCATAAACAACACAACATAAAAAAAAAATAGATAATAAAAAATCAGTCGCACATAGTACATACTTCACAATCAGACCATCACAACGTCACATATGGAGGCGCTCCAGTGTCTTCTCTTGTTTTCGCTCTCCCTAATATCCTCCTATAACTCTGGGCAATGGCCTCTTAAATACCGGATATCTCGTCCTCAGAATGTGATCTTTTCCCCATATCATCACAATTAAATGGCCGATTTTTTATGTAAATCAGTTGAAATTTACTGTGATTTTATTTATCCTTTTAATGGAGCACTTAAAATGTTCGATTAGCTTTTAAAGAATGTTTTTGTTACCTTTTAATTATTTATTGCTCTTTCTGTTTGTCTATCAGTCTTACTTGCAGTTGTCTTACCTATCTCAATCTCCTTATTTTGTAGCTCTATCTTATCTGAGGAATGATTTTTTTGAACAGGTTTCTGTTTATCTTGATAAATATTCATTGAGTGGTGAAGTCCAGCTATTATTACAATGAAAAGACTAGTGTTATTTCATAATAATTTAATTTTCATTTATATCATTTTCAGGAAGTTCTGTAGACTCATATGCTGTATATTCATATGTAGGTAACACCTCTTTTCTTGTGGATTTCAAGAAAAAAAGAAATAAAGAAAGACTATATACAAAAAAAATAACAGTCAAGATACCGTGATCAACACATTTGTATCGGAAAAAAAAGGAAAGCTTGCTATGCTCGTTGCAGTGTCTGAAAAAAGCCCATCTTTACTGTAATGCTCCCTAATTGAGCAACTTATCCAATTACACACCATCGCCCTGTTATCTCCCGAGAACTTGGACGCTCGCATGACTAAACATTTCCTGGACCTCCTTCTGATGACGTGATAAAGCGAGTGCGTTGGTTGGGGTCTCCATAGGCACGGGATGTTGACAACGGCATAAGGATTCGACAGCAAACGGTAACGGTTTCCATTTCAAGGTCCCCGAATGCCTACTGGCATAGTATAAGAGAAAGGTCGATAATAAAGAATCAGTGTTTTTGAAAATGCCACTTTTGGTTTCATACGTGTATATATATATATATATATATATATATATATATATATATATATATATATATATATATATATATATATATATACACGCCCTTGCACACATATATATACACATATGTGTGTGTGAGTCTGCATAACTGCAATAACCACATTGCCCTCTCAACTTCTCGAATTCTTTGC
>NC_087214.1:50298851-50324675 GCF_015104395.2 Macrobrachium nipponense
TTGATATATATATATAGATATATATATGCATATATATATATAGATATATATATATATACTATACATATATATCTATATAATATAGATCTTAGTATATCTTATATATATATATATGATATATATCTATATATCTAGATATTCTCATATATAGTATAGATAGATATATATATAGTATTGATATCTATATATTATAGATATATATCTATATATATAGATATATATATATATATATTAAGATATATATATATATATATATATATATATATATAGATATATATATATTATATATGTATGTATGTGTGCCATGTAAGCATATATATATATATATATATATATATATATATATATATATATATATATATATATATATATATATATAATATCTTGAAAACTGCCTCAGCTGTTAAATTATTTCATTCACGAAGAGATACAAAGGTAGACTTACAAAATGAAATACTGAAATCATCAGTATTTGAAGACTGGTAAACTAAAGTTTTTTTATATAATTGTTTTCTTTCTTTTATTCTGTACTTTCGTTATATTTTTGTTTAACCCTGTAACTTTGCATGCCATAATAATCATATAGATTTTGTATTTGCTGTGTTTGTGATCACGCACCTGAAGTACTTATAATCTCTGAAACATGACTTCACTCTCATTGCATAATGTAATTTTTGCGCGCGCGCCCCCCCCCCCCTCTCTCTCTCTCTCTCTCTCTCTCTCAATCAGTTTTTTTTGTAATCGTTAATGAGCACCAAATTCCGTGTCTTCTTAGAGCCTAACGATTCTAATCACAGAGGAGCCTTGCACTCTAAGTGACTGAGGCCTCCTGAGAACAGAAACGATGAGGAAACTGAGGTCCTCGTTTGCGTTGTTGCTTCTTTCTCACTCCAGGCTTCTTCCAGAAGCTCTGTTCATCCATCATGCTCGATGATCCTCCCCAAAGCAGATCATAAGTTTTGTCAGCGGATTCTTGCGAATAGAATGACTCCGTCGTAAGATCTAACGGAGCGTCTGACACAACAGCTCTCACGAATATTGTCCTGTTCTGTGTGTGTGTGTGTGTGTGTGTTCTTGATACCCACTTTGATCGGGACCCCCGTCGGGGGTTAGTGCCGTCAGTGCACCTCATGCGGTGCAATGTAAGATTACTTGAGGGTCTTTGCAGCGTCCCTTCGGCCCCAGGCTGCAACTGCTTTCATTCCGTTTACTGTACCTCCGTTCAAATTGTCTTTTTTCCACTTTACCTTCCACCCTCTCCCAACATAGTGTAACTGCCTTGAGATTTTCCTCCTGTTACACCTTTCAAACCTTTTCACTGTCAATTCCCGTTGTAGCGCTGAATGCCTTAGTTAGCCTAGTTCTTGGCATGTGTAATTAATCAATCACTCCGGTTGGGACATTCTTAATCGTCTCGGAAGTATCTTAGATATGCTTCTTTGTGGCTTATGAACAAAAATGACACGTTTATAACTTCCTGTTTGCAGTTTTTATACCTCATTAGAAATTGGTTATAATTTAAGATATCTTATTTGGGTATTAGCTCGATATTAGTTGGCATTGATGAGTCGACTCAAGTGGTCTTTGTTAAATTGGGGGCTATGGAGAACAGTGTTGATTAGTTCGCGGGAGAAAAACATAGGTATTATTATTATTATTATTATTATTATTATTATTATTATTATTCACAATGAACAAACATCCCCATAGAACAACCCTAAATTGATATTCAAATGTTCTTGACGGAGGAAAGAGGGACAAAGCAGAGTCATTTTTTTCTCGAGACAATCGGGCAATCGTTCCAACAATTTTATGGGTTGCTTTTGTAGCAAGAGCACGTTCTGGCATAAGGCCAGCTTAATCTTCAACAACATTTTCGGCCCACGTACCATTCAGAAAAGAAGGCAAATGGTTTAGCTGGAGAGTTCATAAATAGACATTAAAGTATTTTACTATAACCATATTAATGCAAAGGAGCTTCATAATTGGTTTCGTTTGATAAGAAAAATTAATACACTCTTATTACCTGGGGTCGCACGATCTTTATAAAATGGTTGTGCAAACTGCAGTGGTAGTATTACATAATAATTTGGCTAATGGAATTATTCAGAGTTCTACAAGTTTTGAACAGACTTAACTTCGACAGGAAGGTCGTGACGATGTTTCCGAGTTTTGCCGTTTTTTTTTTTTTTTTTTCTTTTTAAGAGAAATGTTTCATCTAGAAACTGTTTTATGACACTTCACGGACGGCAGATTGCAGCTGTGCAAAAGTTTAGGCCACGACTCGGTTGTCACATATCCTTTTTGGTTACAATTTGAAATTTCAGAAATTTAGTTTTTACCAAAATGTTTTATCCTGCCTTTTTTCAAAACTACAGAGATTCTTATCAGTATTAGAGGTGTCTTCTAAATTTGGTGAATTCGATTGCATCTGTATTATGAAGTTATAAAAACTGTTTAAATCGAAAACTAGTATAAGTAGAAACCTGTAATTCTGATAGTACTTAATATAGTTAAATGTTGGTATATTGGTATCAAGGGTGTTGGTGGGTTTCGGTTACGTAAACGTAATGATTATAACCTTAAACAAATGATCAATAATGATGTATAACTAACATTGAGAGGGATTGAAAATTTCAGTGGCATGCCGAGAATTTCTTGGTAACATCGTACTTTCTCTTATTTGTATTGCAGATCTCTTTCAATCTTTCATCAGAAATATATGTTCATAACTGTTTTGCCCTTTGGACTCTATGAAGGGTGCCTGAATGAATGCCAGTTCTTTCCGAATAACTCACTATTTCTTTTCCTTCCTCGACGCGATAGAAGCTTCTCATGCAAAGGGTCTGACGCTTCCTGGAATATTCTGGCCTTAATCAGTTTGCGAGGATGTTTTCCAATTAATAAGCCCCGGCGAGAGAGAGAAAGAGGGCTGTAAAGAGAGAGAGAGAGAGAGAGAGAGAGAGAGAGAGAGAGAGAGAGAGAGAGCTGTAAAGAGAGAGAGAGAGAGAGAGAGAGATCTTACAGATTTTAAAACCCAGATGTTTCCTATATTGGAATAGAGAGAGAGAGAGAGAGTGTGTAGGTTACAAGGAGTTATAAGGATTAGGATGTCTCAAAGACTTGTTAGTCCATCGGAGGAGACATCGTGTGCTCACTGATCGAAAGAGCAGGTTTTACTGTTCATTCACAGTGTCCTAATGATTTTGTCTAGCTTTCTTTTGAACTCCTCCACACTGTTGCTGTTTACAACTTCTGTTGGCCGTTTATTCTGTGTCACATATCTCGTATGTAGAGAAGTTCCCACAATGGGATTATTGGATCTCTTCAGCTCTAGTTTCCATCCATTATTTCTTGTCTGGATTTTTGTTTAACGTAAATAGGTTACTGTCTACTTTTGTTATGCCTTTCAGTATTTTAAATGTTTCTATTAGTTGTCCTCGTAATCGTCGTGTTTCTAAACCATAAATGTTCAGGCTATTTAGTCGACTTTGGTAACCTATTGACCTCATGGATGGAATTATCTTTGTGGCTCTTGGCTGTACCCTTTCTCATCTATTTATGTCCTTTCTTAGTGTTGGTGACCAAAACTGTACTGCATATTCAAGATGAGGTCTAACTATTGATGAGTAGATCCCCATCACCGTTTCCTTGTTTCTGTATTTGAACTGCTACTTTATGTATCCCACTAGTTTTAGAGAGAGAGAGAGAGAGAAAAAGAGAGAGAGAGGTTAAAACCAAGATGTTTCGGATAATAAGAGATGAGAGAGAGAGAGAGAGAGAGAGAGAGAGTTAAAACCAAGATGTTTCGGATCATAAGAGAGAGAGAGAGAGAGAGAGAGAGAGAGAGAGAGAGAGAGAGAGAGAGAGAGAGAGAATGTACAATTAGAATAAGAGTGGTTCAATAAACAAATCTCTCAAATTCCTTAGATGCGAGACAAATGTCTCAGTAAGTTCAGAAGTAAGATAGACGCTTTGTAAAATCTTCTCACGAATGAGGAATTTCTCCGCACAATGAGAATTCCTAATGATGGAAATTCTCTTAAGACACAAATTGAAAACTTTCAGGGCTTAATTAATCTTCGCGTCTCAATTATGCGCTCGTCTTTAGCGTCTTCAGATCTCTCTCTCTCTCTCTCTCTCTCTCTCTCTCTCTCTCTCTCTCTCTCTCTCTCTCTCTCTCTAATTATGGATACCATTTTGGTATTCTGAGATTAAATTTAACCATGCCTTCTAGTTTTGTGTCTGTCCGTAATTATTTATTTTAAGATGTAATTAGACTATATTAGGGTCCATTCAAAAAACAATTTTCATTAAAGTTTCTGATGCCAGCATAGTAAATGAAAATAGGTAATTTTATCACTCGCTTAATAACACCTTGTTATTGTTGTGCATGGATTTTATTTTATTCCAAATTATACTGCATACGAATAAATAATATACTCCCTTAATTTATATATATATATATATATATATATATATATATATATATATATATATATATATATATATTCACACACACACACACACACACACACACATATATATATATATATATATATATATATATATATATATATAATATATATATATATGTGTGTGTGTGTGTGTGTGTGTGTGTGTGTGTGTGTGTGTACATATTATCTGTGTGTTAGCCAAAGAACAGTACAATGAAACAATGCGGACCTACCTTTGAAGTCAAGGTTGGATTACACCAAGGATCAGCTTTAAGTCCATTCCTCTTTGCTGTCGTAATTTATGCTGAGTGAGCAGCTGAGAGAAAATTTGCTTTGGGATCTGCTGTTTGCAGATAAACCGGTTGTAACAACAGAAAGAGAAGGAGAATTGCAAGGGAGGTAGAGGCCGTTGGCATGAGGGCTTGGGAAGAGGAGGACTTAAGTCTATACTGTTAAAACAGAAGTAGTGTTAAGCATCAGAGACGAAAGAGAAGAGCCACATGTAAGGTTAGGAAAGGCTGGATTAGATTAGGTGAAGAGGGTGGATGCGAGCTCTCCAGCTCACCATTAAAGCAGCCTGGGCTACGTGGAAATAGGTTTCAGGGGTAATTCTTGGTGAGAAGATTCCTTTGAGACTAGGATGAAGGTCTACAAAACATTCATTAGACCAGGGACCTGGCTATGCAAAGAAAGACGGAGGGAATTCTGGAAAAGACAGAGGTGAGAATGTGGAGATGAATCTTGGGAGTGTCATCCCTGGAAAGCATTGAAAGTGATCAAATGAAAAAATGGCGATTGTTCGTAAAATAACGAGTGAAGCCATGGGAAGTATGACGAGGTGGTTTGGTCACGTGGTCCTTCAGAAAGCTTATGACAGGGCCTACATCATCCCAGATTTTCAGCACTCTTGAGGCCAAGTATATAAGGCCAGAATAATGTACTTCTCAGTAGACCAGCTTTTCATTTGTCATTATTGTGCTCTCATTGTTTTGGTATTTCCCGAAAATTTGCAGAGAAGGATGAACTTACGCGTGTGTATTTGTGTTTTACAAATCAATTTCATTAAGTAAAATCACATCCAATAAGGATTAAAAGAATCTCCAATGCTGTTTAAACGCAAAAAAAAAAAAGGTGTAGCGTATCAAGATGAGGTCCCCTATTAGAAGAGAGAAGCAAATCTATTTCTCTTTTAAAAGTACTAATCTGTCTAACGAAGGCAATTGCCTGAAGGTGGTTCATAAATGTGGAAAGGAGCTGAAGTGAATGAAAGTCATGGTGTGGACCCCTGGACTCTATCAACTTAAAGAAAGACAATACTTTTACATAAAAAAACATAATGTATTTTAGTTTTATAACATATATCTCCTTTTAAAACATAATTCTGACTCACTTTGCCTACTATATACGTTTGAGGGGTTTTGAAAACAATGTCATTCATTTCGAAAAATGTAATAATAAGGATAATTCAATTTAAATCAATTTTCTGGCAATAAAATGTAATCGATGTCAATCCCCAAAAACGAAAAGAGCCAAACGAGATTTCTGGGTCCCGTGAGGCCTATTAGCTTTTACCAGCAAAATGTTGTGGGGCATTAAACCTCCATTCGGAAGCCCCTTTGCTATTTCCATTTAATAAAGGGAACATTTATGTTATTTATACTTTAATGGAATTCGGCGTAATTGGTTGTTATCTGGACCTCAACGTTGTAGAGATCAAACGAAGAGAATATCCGATTCGATTCGGCTTTTGATGGTTTGTTTCCCTTCGTCCGAGTCATTTCGAACTTTCGTACTTCAGACCATTAAATGGAATGTTTATTATTATTATTATTACTATTATTATTTTGTTAAAAAGAATGGCTGTATTTAACGAATTAATTTTATATGATTACTTTTCTATTCTTCTTATACGATAGAAAGGATGCGGGAATGTTTTATTTTTATTTTAAAAAAACAGAGATTCTGGTGGCTGGAATATGAGAGTCCGTGTCCGTATAGGGTTCGTCAACTGGTATACTGGTATATTGTATACCGGTATACAAGAAGGCTGGATGACTGGTCTTATTCAAGTGGGTTCGTCTCCTGGTATAACTGGACGTGGCCAAACAGGGTTCATCGTTGGGTATTCAGGCGGTGGTATTTTTTCGAGTTCTGTTGGTATTATGCTTCTTTTTCGAAGTTTCGACTTCCTCGCAGGTCATCATTGGGACGAGTTTACAGAGGAACTGGAGATGGGCAGCAGCAGCATCAGCAGTAAGATTAAGGTAACTTTTTACTGGCACGGGCTCTTGTTTAACAGCAGCTCGTAACTGGTGATAGATTAAGTATTCTCCTCTGCAACATATCATTCGGCTCCAGTTTAACCACTGAGCCAGAAATGAAAAATATTAGTGGGGGTTAAAGTGTTATGGAAGTAAGTCCCAGTGAGTAGGAGAGCGTGGGAAGGAAATGCTAAAATTAGAATAGGAGAAAAAGTTTAGAAATCAAAGTTCCCTTGATATGTGATGAATGTTGGTAATGTGGAGAATGGATGATATTTTGCTTATACACTGGATGGCTGTATGCCATTGGATATTACTCACTTGAGAGTGACTAGGATGAGGTGTTACTCTTCCAGCACTGCTCGTAATGGTGAAGAGAAACACGGATGAAATGAATAAGTTAGGCAGCTGCTGTTCAGATTGAACAACAGGTGCTTTTGAAGGTTTGGATGAGGTGAGGTTGTATACAGCTTAGCAGAGTCTCTCTGTCTACAGGTTTCCCTGTAAGAAGTTCGAAGAGAACGATGATTCCTTTGAGTGTAAGTGTTGTGGAGCTTTCATTCACTGTATTGGGAACCCGGTTGGTACTGTCTAAGCTGTCACAAGGGGAAGGAGAAGGTTGTGAGGGATGGGTTTTGGAAGGAGGGCTGTCAACCTTAAGATTGAAAGGAAGGGACGAGGAAGGCTCTTGGCACTATTTCTATGGGCGTTGACTTGTCATTGACTATCTTTTGTAGTGCTGCTTTGTCTTCATTCTGCAGCTTCATCCTGGTCATTACATCTTCTTCCTTGGGTTTTGCAATGGGTCATGAAGGTTTTGTGGGAGGTAGAAGTTGAGGAATTGCCTTGATCTTTGCAATTTTTTCCAGTCTAAACTTGCACTTTTTGTTCCATGCGTGATGCTGAAGATAATAGTTTGGGCATTTACATTTAGCTGTTTCTCTTCTCTTGAAAGCACCTAAGCATTGCGTAGTTGGATGACATTTGCTGCATATTCCACACCTCTCTGTGGCTGTGCAGCGGCTGCTGTGTTGTGCAAAATTCTGGCACTTGTAGCATCGGAGTGGCTCTGGAATAAAGGCTTCGGTGGGGGATGATCCCATTATACCAAGGGAGACTTGTTTGGGTATTTCTCCTTGGAAGGTGATGATGACTTTTCTTAAGGGGGTACCAGATTTTCCAGTGCATTTTTTAGCATCTAGAATATTTTTCAGTTGTAGAATGGGGTCTAGAGGCAGGGTGGTTAGATACCTGCAAATGACTGCTTTCCTGATTTTCTCTTTTGGGTCAAGCAGTTGAAAAATCACTTCAGTATCTCTGCTCTTTGGGGTGATGATCATATCGCCCACTAAATTAGGTCTAACAGACATCCCCAGATTTGGATTCTGCTTCTCCAATTTTGCTATTTCAGCATAGGAGGCTTTGTATTTTGGAATAGGTGAGGGGTTAATTGCAGGAAACTTGCTGGGAAGAGGGGCTCTTTCATCTTGGGCTGGTGTTTTCCTGCAGGCTTTCTTTGGCTTATGAACAGTGGTCCATCCTACAGAATAGGAATCATCCTTCAACACAGGTGGGGCAGGGCTCCGTATTTCTGTTTCCATCACTTGAGTAGGTGTACCTGGAAGTTTGGTCTTCATCAGACATTTCTTGATCATTTTCTTTACTGGAAAAGGTTCCAGTCAATGTAGTTTCTTTTTCACGGATGAGTTGATAGCGACTCATAAAAGGCTCAATGACGACGAGTCAGGGCAATCCGTATTCACGACGATGACAACAAGCAGGCAGATACATGTTGAAACTGCAACTGGAGAAGCAGCTCAGATCAAGGTGTTGATTTCTCATTAGCTGAGCCGGTCTCAGGCGAAATCTAGGATCCCAAACAGATGATCACAGTTCTTCTTGAGTGCAAGCATTCAGGGATTCATGGGGTTGGGCACTGGAACTCCTGCCATCCGCAGACATTCCTGATTGGTTGGCATGTTCATGGGATTATTCGCCACCATCCTCTGGGCAGCAGTGAGGAGGAGAAAAGTTTTTGTGTGATCTTCAAGTTCAGCTTCTCCTTCCCAATATGCAGCACTTCCAGGAGGCCTAGGCGGCTGTGGTCGGTTGCCTGGTCAATAATTTTGATGTTAGGAATAAAATAGTTCCTTTTAATTCTCTAGTTGTGGGCACCCCTGGTGTGATTATGAATAGCTACTTCTTGAGCATGACAGGAATTCCTTTTGGAGAAGCACATGGTGGCATTCCGACCTATTTGCTGAGACATCCTGGTCTTCTTGGTTTTGTAAAAGATAATTGCAAGGTTAATCTCCTTCGTGGGATCTCTGAGGCTGACATTTCCCTCGATGATATTTCTGAGGGCTTGTTCATCTTCCTTGTATCATCTGGGATGTCAGGGCTGGGTTTCTGGTGGCACCATTCCTCAACATTCTTATTGACAGATTCCTCGACAGCACGATTGGAGTGTCCGTTATCGACGAGGACCTGGGCAATGCACTGTAGCTCACTGTGTGTATCATTCCAGGAGGAGCAGTGGGAGAAGACCCTCCTGACATAGGCGCTGATGGTGGAGCACTTATACCTCTCAGGACACTTGCTCTCTCCATTCATACACATACCCAGGTACGTAGGCTTAGTACTAAACTAGGTCTATTTCTGTTCAACAAGGACATCAAGGAAGGGGAGGCAGCGGTCTTGGCAGTGTCCAGTTGTGAACTTAAGGCAGTTGTGAGGTGTGAAAATCGCGTTTCAGCTGCTTGATTTCTTCCATGAGACCATACAGATGCTCTTAGACCGGGTGTGTACTGAGACTCCAGCACTCCACCCTTGAACATCACGGAGCAAATCCTTATCAGGAGTTTGCACCAAGAAGGCCTTCTTCTCCAACCACCAAGGCCACATGTATACCCAGATACATGGGGTGGAGATGTGTTTCCCCCTTGGAGTCCTCTTCGCTAATTTCTACATGGGCACCTTGGAGCAGAGAGTCTCCCAGAATTTAACAAGCCCAGGATGTATGTGTGCTACATTGATGATACGTTCATCAGTGCCAACTCTGTGGAAGAAATCGAGCACTTGAGACACGACTTTCACACCCACAGCTGCCTAAAGTTCACAACTGAGCACTGCCAAGACTGCTACCTCCCCTTTCTTGACATCCTTTTTAAACAGAAAGAGACCCATTTACTACAATGGTGTATATAATAATGGGGCACCAACCCCCGTTATCCACTTTGGTAGCGATAGCCAGAAGCGGCAGGCAAACTAAGTCTGGTAACACATTCTCCCCTCTCTCTCTCTCTCTCTCTCTCTCTCTCTCTCTCTCTCTCTCAGACCCTGACAATAGCCTCTCTCTCTCTCTCTCTCTCTCTCTCTCTCTCTCTCTCTCTCTCTCGACTCTCAACCTCTCTCTCTCCATTTCATTAGGTCATCAAATCAGAGTCGGAACTGCAAAAATATATGTTTATTCAAAGTAAAGTACTAATTGAATAACTCAGATTCTTACAGGATAATTAAATGGAATGATAACTCAAGTTCAGATAACACAGATAACCCCCAGTATTTTAATAGTCTTAATCAGTAATTAGTCACCATTTATCCCTTCTCCAAAATATAGTTCCCTCCACACAGCTCCTCCACTAGGACACAGTCCCCCTCACTAGATCCGCCTGTTTAAAAGAACAGGAGAACACACTAGTGAGCATACACAATTGTAAAGACAAATTCAAAAGATTAAATGAAATAGAACATCTTTACAAAATATCAAAATACAGTTAAGCCACAACTTTGGCTAAAGCACAATAATTTTTACCCATCTCCAGCCTAGAATCTCACTCACAGAAATAAATAAATTTTCGCAGAGCTATCCAGGCTCTTTCTCTCCAAGGCAACCGTCTCCATTGTTCTGGCTAGTTACCTGCCATTCTGAACGAAAGAGGCTCTCACGTACAGACAAACTCACGCCCTTCGTCCACGCCCTGAAACCACTCTATACTGGTTTCAAAGTCACCTTCTCGAACGCCCATAACTACAAGACGATCGTTGACCTGCTTAATAAGAATCTTAATGTCACACCATCCCAAAAAAGAGCTATCAGCATTCTTAAGCTGTTGCTCGGACTCTCTGTCTCCATGGGAAGTTAAAAATAATGAGTCTGTAGATTCCCCCTTTTTAAAGATTAGCTCGGCCACCATCCTGGCTAGCCCCTGCCTAGCCACAGCTCACATAAAACAGCTCATCATATAAAAAAAACACATTGGCCGGCTGATTAAACACAAAATATAATAATAACTGCACATCTCTGGCAGTACAAAGTCTTGTTTATCACACATCATCTCCAAAAAAACCTCAACCAGGGCTATAATAACAATTGGGTGTTGAAACTTTTCTCCATCTTGGATTCTTGAATATCCCTCTTTGTCTGCAACTGCCTGCACAGACTCGTAGAAACGCTGTAGGAAGGCAAAACGTCTCCCTGCGGAAGACATCCAACGGCTTTTGTAGACCCAAAAGCGCTGTAGAACCCCGTAGACTCCTAGAAACACGTTGTAAGTAGGCACACATCACCAACATCTCTGGAACGGCTGGTGGGCGTCTTGCTAGCGTCAGGGAACAACGATTATGGTGTGTTTGAGTATGTCAGTCACGTCATTGGTCAATTAAAGAAGAATTAACCCCAGACATACTTCTATCAAATAATGACCTCAAAAATTCCCAGAAAAACTAATTGAACGTCTCCCAATTAACTCCAATTAATATGACCACTGAACTAATTTCTAACTTCAGCTCGTGAAGGAACTCCATAGGATCACTAAATCATAAGTCATTATCCCAACCCTGCAAAGAAAAAAACATTAAGTTCTCTAACTCAATTCTCCAAATTCACACATTAACATACACCTCACCCCAGTACTCACAGTAACTCCATGGACTTCTGTCATTACATTTCAAACTCACAAATTCTCACAAGTAAAAAAAAGAAAAAAGTAATGAGCCTATAACAAACACGTAACAATCCCAGACCCAAAATTATCACTGAAAAATGTTCTCTGAAGCTCTGGTATTTCAACAACCCACACAATCAGTAAAAACTCTCCAATGTCTAACAGCAAAAACCCTTTTTACTGCTTGCATAATTAATTTCAATGAGACTTAATGTCAAACGCCCATTATACAATCCACAAACCCCCAACAAATTACATCTCCCGTCCAAAAAGAAATGCTATTTAAAGCTCAATCCCCAATTACATCTCTCGTAAGAAAAGGAAAAAAAAGAAAAAAAAATAACAACAATAAGTGAACTTTCCCCATTGCACAATGTATATAATATACATAACCCCACGGTTTCCCCATAAATGCGATATGTATAGTTACGGAATTTTGCCATCACAACTTTTCCATCTATCGGACAATACCAGAAAGCAACCCCTTACACACGCATTTTCATGAAATGCTATGGTCAACCTTTCCAGATATTGCAAAAACTCTGAGCAATCACCACTAGAGAAAAAGTGTCATCACACCGGACTCATCACAGTATTATCAACAAAAAAAAAAAAAAATCCCCATGAGAACACGTCATGTGCTCGAACTGCAACATAAGAATGTCTAGTCAGACTTCCAACTTCAGAAACCCATGATTTCTGCAAAAAAATATTCTATACTAAAACCACATAAGCACTTTTCACAAAATTATCTCCAGGATATGACCAAGGTGCTCAAAAATTGCCTCGAAGACATAACTCCCCCATGATATTACTCAAATTATATAAAACCCCAATGTCACCTATTCGGCTCGTGAAACCACAGAAATTCAGCCCCAAATATCATACACACAGGAATAATCACATGTTTATCATGTTTCTCAGCTAAAACAAAAATAATTAAATGGAATGATAACTCAAGTTCAGATAACACAGATAACCCCCGGTATTTTATTAGTCTTAATCGGTAATTGATACTTAATAAATAGTTTATTGTCTGAGGGCGTAAGGAAATGGTTACATTTTATTTTGAAATATATTTTTGTCCAATATTGACGATGGGTTTATTCATGGTTTTACTTGAAATTTATAATAGCATAGTAATGTTTTCCATGATACCCGTGTTTGTGATGTCATTATCGAATGCTATATGACGGTAGATATATTGATAACAAAAAGAGTTTTGTGGGTAACGGAAAAATGCAAGACAATAAATATACCGAGGTTTAGAAAAGATACGACTGGATCGACCTTAGAGAGCAGAGATGTACATAAAAGCAGCTGAAGTGAAACGGTGTCACTGGACTGTGACAAGTTTCCTGTTTTAGTTTTTGCATCTAGTGTCAGGAATCGTATTTTTCATCAATCAAGATATTTTTGGTATGTTGGGGTGGAGGCAATATTACCTAATTGTGATACTGCTGTTGCAGATGGATTTTTTTTCTTTTCTTTTTTTTTGTGGCTGGGGTAAGGGAGCGAGTTATTTCAGCTTGGTCGCAGCTTGCTTTGAAATTTGTTTGAGGTAATTTTGAGTTGTCTGCCACTATGCATGTATTTTTAGAATACCGGTTAAATTGTCGAATGTTTTAACATTTAGTGCATTATTTAAGATAATCAAGGCTTCCTTAACATATAATTTGCCTGTTTTCAGCTCTTGCAAAAGATTCTGGTGTATTCTATAGGCGTTGTCTCGTGGGCTTTGAATTATACTTCGGCGCATTTTGTACTTGTTTATATTTGTGTACACAATTGTCTGAATACCTGCGAGTACTTGCCGAGTAATTTTTATCACTGATTTTTTATTTATTTATTTATTTATTTTTTTTTTTTTTTGGCCATAAATGTCAGATAGACACAAAGTCGGTAGAGGTTCCTTCCCCCTGCGTCCCTTAGAATTGGGATCCCTAAATTGGCCAAGTGAGCGACAAGGATTATGGAACGGAATAATGGCCGAGATGTGTCTCCTGGAACAGCCCCTGGAACCTCTCAGCTGTTTCATTACACACCCACAGAGAGAGAGGTGGGGAAAGGGACGGATGGCTGAATGACACGTTCCGTTGTCTTATTAATGGTTATTTTGTGTGTATGTATATATATATATATATATATTATATTATATATTATTATTATATATATGTATATCTATATATATGTATATACTATATATATATATATACATATATATAGATATATATATATATATATATATTATATATATATATATATATATATATATATATGTGTGTGTGTGTGTGTGAGTGTGTGTATGCATTAATGAATGGCCCCATTAATTCACGAATTCCCGAATTCACATCCCAGCACTGGCCTATAATTTCCCGGCCCACAGTCGCAGAGAAACCAGTGAATCTGTTCAAATGAGATTAATCTTCCCCTGGTCGAGTCAGCCACTGAAACGAGTCTCATTAACAAAAACTTGGTATAAATCACTAAAAATGATGAACGTTGATCAAACAACAACAGCCTATAATATAACGATGAATAAACGACTGAATCTGACAATTTGTTAGAGCGCTGCCGCTCATTTCGTATTTGAAAGTTTTACCGACATAGCGACTCTAATGGCGCTGGGTCTTCAAAAACTGGATGAATTAGGTGTGATGGCGGTACCTGACAATCATGTGTCACTACGTCACAAACCGCAATGCGCAATTTTTCCAGGTTGTGCTACTTATACACAGATGGATTGGTGGGCTGGCAAATGCAAGGATAGATAGATAGATAATTATCCGCACACCACAGCAAAGTTATAGACACATCCCACCATCATTTAGTTGTTGATTCAAGAGTGTGACCCCTACATTATGCGCTTTGTATCTACAGGAAGACTCCAAGAGAGATGAAATAGAACTAGCAGAACTATCCAAAACAATACACAAACTAAAAACCCAAGACATTCGTAAACACAATCAGACCAAAATTGAGGAAACACTAAAGAAGGGAAGAAGCATCAAGTTGATGAAAAGAAGACTCGGAAGGAACAGATATTTGCTTTAAAGGATGAAAACGGAATTATTATCAACAAGAGAGATGAAGTGATCAAAAATTGCTGAGGATTTCTATACAACGCTGCACAATAGGGATATAGGTAATAACTTTGTCAATAAAAGTAATGAAACGCCTGCGCCGTACCAAAAGTAACATTAGGAGAAGTAAAGAAAGCATTAAAAGGCATGAAAATAAACAAAGCTGCAGGAGAAGATGCCTAACAATTGATTTAATAATAGATGGAGGAGATTTCACAATATTAAAACTCGCTGAACTTAACACAAGATGCTTTATACCTTAGCTTGGAAAAACTTTATCATTATATTGATTCACAAAAATTGAGACACAAAGACTTGAAAAATTACCGCCCAATAAGTTTACTCTCAGTAGTATATAAAATATTTACAAAAATCATATTAGGCCGAATAGAAAGACAGCTAGACAGCGGGTATTCAACAACTGACCATATCTATGTAATTAACCAGCTAAAGGAAAAATCAACAGAGTATGACGAACCACTAAGTATGGGATTTGTAGACTGAGAAAGCTTGATTCTGTCAAAACTTCAGCAGTAATGAAATCTCTTCAAGAGCAAGGAACAGATGAATCTTATGTTAGAACACTTGAATATATGTATACGGGAAGTAGAGTCATCCTAAAACTACATAAAGACAGTTAGAAATTTCCGACTGAGAAAGGAGTTAGACAGGGAGACCCCATCTCTCCTAAATTATTCACAGCGTGCGTAGAAGTAGTTTTTAAGAATTTAGATTGGGAAAAAAAAAAAATGTAGGAATTAACATAAATGGCAAAAGCCTTAATAACTTAATTATTGCAGATGACATAGTTCTACTCAGTAAATCGGGGGAGGAAATACAAAAGATGATAAAAGATTTGAATAGAGAAAGCAGAAATATGAGTAAAACGAAGATAATCAATGAAAATTCAGAGAGACAACAAATAAGGGTTATGGTCGAACCTCTAGAGATTGTTAACGAATTTGCGTATATAGGACAGACAGAAAGTGTTTCCCTAGGGCATGAGACAGAAATTGGAAGAAGGATAAGCATGGGATGGAGAGCTTTTGGTAAACAAAATGAGATAAATGAAAGGTAAAATGCCACTTTCTCTAAAAAGAAAAGTATTTTATCTGATGTTCCTATCAACATTAACTTAGGCATCAGAAACTTGGAGCCTTACTAAAGCTTTAGATCATAAGCTACTTACAACTCAAATAGCTGTACAACTCCAATAGCTGTGGAAAGAATAATGATGGGAATAACACCAAGAGACAGAAAAAGAGCAACATGGATATAAAAGCAAACCAGAGGATATTCTAATAAGTAAGAAAATGAAATGGGATTGGGCAGGACATATATTGAGAATGTCAGATAATAGATGGACGAAGAGAATAACAAAATGGTCCCTGTAGATTGCAAACGAAGCAGGGGAAGGAAGAGAAGTCGATGGGTTGACGCGCTAAGAAAATTTGCGGTTATAAAACAGCATAAAAAGACGAGAAACAGAAGGTAGAGATTGGACATGTCTGAGGCCTTTGTCCTGCAGTGGACTAACAATGGCTGACGATGATGATGAAATTCCTGCATAAAAATAACTGGAAAAGTGGAGATAATCCTACCTGACATCATCCCTTTTCAGTCAAACGGAATAAAGGAATACAACGAAAAATCATATAAGGAATAAATCAAAATGCAATGAATAATTTCAAGTTTTATCCTCGACTGGAAATCTTTTTCGAATCAAGCAAATTAGTGTTTTACATATTTCCAAGAATTTATATATATATATATATATATATATATATATATATATATATATATAATATATATATATATATATATTTGATTGGTATTTAAATCCCAGCTTTAAAAGCTAACCCGCTCCAGTTTCTGTACAGGAATGATTTCCGCATAAACTAGATATAAATATAAATATTACCTCCGTAATCGGATTACTTGGCTTCGTCTCGACTGCGAGGTTGTTGGAAATAAACTTCTAAAACACTACTGTCTGATCTCGGTGTCACTCCGAATCATTTTAGTTCACCTTCCTGACAACGAAACGGCTGAAATATTTGTGATCTAGTTATAATGGTACTTTGCATTGTTAATTCATTGCTTCTCTTTTAACTTACATCTTAATAAATAAGAGGGATTTCTTGGTACATTTTGAACTCAATCTGGGAATCGGAGAATGAATTTTGATTCTTGCACAAAGGAAAAACCACTAAAACCCACTGCTTCACATATCACGATAAATGAATTTATTTCCTTAATGGAAACGTGAAGTTTTACTCTTCTTCCGTAAGAAAAATCTTGTACGATAAGCGTCCAACACCGAAAAAAAAAAAAAAAAAAAAAAAAAAAAACACTGTCCAGGGATGCTGTTTTTCATAGACCTACCTCCAATTTTGAGAAGGAAGAGTTCTGGAACGTGAAAGTAAAGAGACCACTATCCTTTGGTGTGGAGTTATTACCTCACACAAAGTAGTATTTTATTCTGAATAAGAGGGGTCACAAATGGCAACAGCTTCAAGTAAGTGTGCTGATCCATTTTTGAATAATTAAACCGGTCATATGGTGCCATTTTCAATTTCTCTAAAAAAAAAAGACATGTAAGATAAGTATTCTTGTTTTAATAGCGTCTTTGGTCATTTTCTTTTCTTTATGCAGAGTAGGCCTATAGTTGGGGCACTGCAGCCATGTTGAGGTTCGTAGCCCACCGTGTCTTACCATCAACCGAATTGTTCTTTAGTTGCTCTTGGTTCGTGTGGACGAGATGAAATTTTTATCGGATATGGGACTTCGATTGATATTAAGACCAAAGTCTCATCATAAAGAGCCGTTTTAACACCCGCACATTCACAAAGAGATGATGTATCACAACGCAAATAATTACTGGAAACGGAAATGTGAATGAATCGTTCAAGATAACCTAACTACAAAACATTTTCCCCCATTCTATTCGCCCTCCCGAAGTTGACGATCATACAACTTAGAGCTCCTGTTGACCTATAATAGCATGTCAATTATCTAATTGTCCACTATTTTCGGATGCCTCACTCAAATTGATCTGTACGCTATCAATAAGTGTCTGTCTCTTAACTTCCCGCCAGTACGCACCACTCCCAGCCTATGCAATGTGTTTCAATACATTCTATCGATGCTGGCTTTGACGACCATTATTCGGCTAATTATCTCCATAGAAATATTTCTACTTTCATTGTTTATTACATCCAGTAAACACGCACTAACATCATATTATATCCTCACGCCTGTTCAATGTATTTACCATTGCTAATATGATTTATAATGCGTCTCCAACACAGACATAAAAATCGGACAACCGAAAGTGCAAATCTGTCAGCTGTGTGCAAGACATAGGGCGTCAATCACTGGAGAAGCGATCTCCCTGTCGAGAGTGACTTCGGAAGGCCATAGTGAAAGGTCTCGGTCCAGCTCTTAGTACTATATTTTACTATTATATTTTTAATCTTTATTATTATTATTTGACCTGATTTCACAGAGAAAAATTACCTTACGAAAACAGGCCTAAGCACTCCAACCATTGTGGTCAAGGCCTAAGCATCTGCTCTTGGATCTAAGCAGTGTCAAAAATAAATGCTACCTGTGTATATTACAGGACTTTCTTTGCATACAGTAGCGAAGACCTAACTAAACAGTAATGTAGTACGATCGCTAAACACTAACATTCACAATGCACTTATACTCAGCAAGCACTCACACTTACATACATTCACTATATACATACACATACTTAACATACACTCACACTCAATAACACTAAACCCTCTGAATATCCAACACCCACTAGGCACTCACTATACACTAAATCCTCACTAAACACTTAAAACACTAAGCTCACTAAATAATCATTATACCCCAAACACTAGGTAAACATTCATTAAACACTCACTTAATCCTAAACATTAATTAAACACTAAATACTCAGTAAACCCTAAGCACTCATTAAATACTAAATGCTTACCAAACTTAAATATTTATTAAATACTAAACAGTGAATGAACATCCACTCATTAAAAATCCAATAAACACTTACATACATTTGCTAAACACTGACATTCACTAAACTCACTGAATACTTACTAAACATTCACCACAACAAACAAACGGTCATTAACTTAAAACTGAACCTTAAACACTCACTAAAAATTGGACTTGCTGAATACTTGCACACTAAACATCCACTAAACCCTAAACACTCACTGAATACTTACACACTAAATAATCACTAAACACTAACATTCACTAAACCCTCACTTAACATTCACTAAAACCCTAAAGACAAAACATTCACTGAATACTAACACAATAAACATTCAATAACATTCACATTCACAAAACATTTTCTAAACCCTAAAGACTCAGTAAACATTCACTGAACACTGACACATTAAACAGTCACTAAACCCTAAACTAAACATTCACCAAAAATTTTACTCATAAACATTCACTAAAAGCTTATTCAACTAAACCCTAACAATTTGCTAAACATTTACTCATTAAACACTTAACGATAAAAAAAATCACGATCACACTAATGTTTCATATCTCTGTTTTCTTTACATTTGTCTTGTTTTCTAGTTTGCTCTTATATTTATTCATAATCTTCTTGAGAGAAAGGAAATGTTCGAAATAACTTGGTGTGTGGAGAGATTGTTTAAAATTAAGAGATCCTCTGTGTCTTTCCTCAGCCAGGTGTATTATATCTGACGAGTTTTACACAAGCCGAAAAAAAATCGACTATGGTAAAAACAATATTCATTCCATAAAAATGATAATATAGAAATGTATTCATGATTTCATTAGCATGAAAGTCAGTTGAAACCAAAAGAAGGTAGTCCTGCTTCGATAAAACAAACCGAGTAGGCTATAGCGCAATTATTATGATCTGTATTCTGACTATAACGTATATATTACATATGAATTACTATCTATTTGATGTGTGCGTATTACTCTATTTAACAAATGTTATATACATGGACTTTTTACAGCAATAACTCTAATAATGGTAAGAACTTACATGCTACTTTACAGTGCCAGTCTTCCAGCCACCGCTACACTAATGTTCTCTCGTAAACAAATAAACAAAGCTAAAGCGAGTATTATAATTAAAGTCAGTTGCTTGATTGACAAAATAATAATATGACCGAATTATCATAGGCCTACAGATGACTGTTATTTATATGAAACAAATAAATAATATTTGTATGAAATAAATACAAAGGATATGGAAAGGATAAAAATATTTATTAAATATATCACGATAGTGTATAATAAGGGTCAACAATAGACTATTATAATAGCTTAGACATTAATTATTAGGGGTTGCCCTTCGCTCTGCCCACCTGTTAGGGTGTGTCTCTCAGGGGGAAACCACCCACTAAAATGTCTGGAATTGCCATTACAGCATTCTAGGATATGAAGTGTTATTGTAGTACAAATTTCACATGGATGTAGGTAACACACACACACATTATATATATATATATGTTGACCATTGCGGGAGAACTTCAATCAGTAGCCACATATATGTGATTTAATTTTCTGTATAGAAAATGTTTATGTTAAATTCAGCCAGATTTTAACAGTAACCTTCATTTTTGACACTTTCATCAAAGAACTCAAAAGTCTTGATTTTATTCCTGTAAAAGAACTCTAAGTCTTGATTTAATTATTATAAAGACTGAAATCGGTAAAAGAAAAAAAGATGCAAAGGCGACGCATCATCAGATATGAATCTCAAGACGTGTCCCCTGTGCCAGGTAAGGGAGCTCTCATTCTTTCTGGCTTCTTCTTCTTCTTCTTTACGAAGTATATCGTTCGGATGGTTTTCATTATTTACTATCCATATAATAATTAGTTTGAGAAAGTTACTTTTACAATATGAAAATTGGAATCTATTATCACAAGTAAAAAATAAAACTGCACAGAAAAGCCTCGTTTTATGCAGGGTTTTAAGTATTTCGTCCAAATCATTATGAAATATCTGTTAAAGATTCCTATTTTATGCATATACCTTGGCTTATCTAATGTTATCCACTGGTTTCAAGATCTTTCTGGTGAAAAAAAAAAAATAAAAAACTTATTTCAAGTTAGCATATAGAATTCAAATATTAAGTAATTTAAAACTTCCTTAAATTAGTGTAAATACATTCAAATTCAAATTCAAATTCAAAAGGTTTATCGATATACATCAAATGGAGTGTAGCAGCATGCTGCTATACTCAACTACAAAATTCAAAAGAATCCAGGCAAAAATCATAATAAATACGTAAATAAAAATAAAAACCAGTAATGAAAAGCAAATATTTTACATGAGAAGAATTTCAACCCAATTATAATGCAAATTTTATACAAATCAAATGTTTATATACTAGAGCAAATTTCCAATAGGCAAAAGCCATACAAAACAAATATAACAAAAGTAAATGTTGTATAAAAAGAAAAATGTTAAGAAAAGGTACAAAAAATCAAGTTATACAAAATCCTACTAAAGGACAGGCAAATGGCTCACAATTATTTATTCCAAAATAAATTAGGAAATTTCTTGACAATTTTGGAATATACATCATTTTTCCATCAAAAATAACATACTGATTTGTTACATCATCTATTCTGGGGTTACGAAACTCTGATAATTTATTACATTCCATAACATAATGTTGTAAAGTATGTTTCCGTAACTCACCGCATAATTTACATTTAGAGTTTTCATTATCAATGTATTCCCAAGAATATTTATATCCCAAACGCAACCTCATTATTAAAATATCTAGTTTAGACAGTGCCCTACCATATACAATATTGTTGTTTTCAGACACAAACAAATAGTGTCTCATACTGACACTACCATTGTTTAAAATTTGTCGAATTTCAGCCGCTTCCCACAAAGACCTCTTGATTTTTAGCCCTTTTTTTATTCTGCTCAGAGTCATTGTGCTTTCTGTATCAATATTATTTTTGTTTGTAGCATCCTTTGCCAAACTATCGGCCATCTCATTCAAATGAATACCAACGTGAGATGGTACCCAGTAAAACTTGACAAAATACCCTTGATCTTCTATTGCATATACAAGTTCTTTACACTTACTTACTAATTCCCTGTCAACTGGATATCTAGAGTTAAGTATAAGAAGACCACTCTGGCAATCAACGAAAACAAACACGTCTTTCATCTTGTTTACTACTAAGGTTAACCCTTCATGAATGGCATGTAACTCAGCAGTAGTAGTAGAAGTTTTATCTTCTATTCTTTTTGACAGCGTCTCGTCAGTACTCACATCATTTTCATAATATTCCCTTATAACCACCCCACATCCAACCTTGATACCATTCACTGAACCATCACAGTACATATGTATACTATTAGCTTTAGGTAATGTGTTGATTTTAGACAGAATTAATTGTTTCAATTCGTATGTGTTGCACTCACTTTTTCTACAGTCAAGTTTACAAATGCTTACATTAATTTTGTGACACAACCACGGCTTCATTGGAGCTACTTCTTGTAATTTTACACAAAATTTTATAATATCATATTTCATCAGTATATTATATAGTTTCTTAAAATACATGTTATATTTAACAGGGCAAACTCTATTGCCTGAATAACTGTCAACAGCCATCTTTAAGGTTTTTTCTCCCCTTCTCATCATACGAAGAGCAGCCATAGCCGCTACCTCTTGTATTCGGTCAACAACACTCGGTAGATTCAATTCCAGTCTCATCAATCCTAGTACTCATGGAACAACCTAAAATAACTCTCATTGCCTTATTCTGGATTATTTCAAGAGGTCTCAACTCTGTGTTCGAATAATTCACCAGCACAGGTGATGCACAGTCTATAACTGAACGCACAGTAACTGATGTACATCATCCTTAAAACAGGAATACCAGCACCGTTACCTCTATTTGCCAACACCTGTAAAGGTCTCATTCGAGCTAGGCAAACATTTTTCAAGTAATTAATTTCATCCGAGCTTTTGTTAAATCCAATGTACATACCAAGATACTTATAACTATTTACTTTTTCCAAAGTTTTACCATTTATGGCAACCGTATTACTATTAACCATCCTTGACTGAAATTTGCTCTTTTCTTCATTTATCACCAAGCTCATGTGTATGCACAAATTCTGTAATTCTGCCATGGCCCTTATTAAAATGGTTTCACTAACACACTGTATCAAAATATCATCAGCATAAACAATAATCTCAGTACGAGCAGGAAAATTATGCCTCGCAATTTTATCCAACAAAACATTAAAAAGGGTAGGACTAAGACCGCCACCTTGAGGAATACCTAACTCCATCAACATTTCTTCGGACTCATGTCCTTGGAACCAAACTTTACATTTCGCTTGACCGAAGGTTGGTGGTGGTAAAATTCATTTGAAGTGAGCGGCTGGATTGGCACCCCTGGAACACAGTTTGGATGAGACTGGTGTTGATGATGCACGATAACTTATAAATCTTACTGCCAATTTTCTTATTAATATCATAAAAACGCCAAATTATCAGAATATGTTAATATATTTGACGGAGAATTAAAAAACACCAGAGAAGGAAAACGGGAAATTTTTTATATGTAAATAAATGGTTTAATGCGAGTCGTATAGGCCTAGAATGATCGAAACTGGTATCGACATCTATGTGAATGGATTTATCGGTGCTTTGGGAGTTACACTAAATTACACTCCAAAGCATTTATTGAACTTTTATTAGCTGATATTTTTCTACTAAATGAATTTTTTTTTATTGTTACTTTTCAACCTCTTGCTCACTATCAAAGTCATCTACCACACATTACCGGGATTAATAATATAAGAAAATACATTTTTGTTTTTCTGTTTTACCTCATTCTGGAGAGTGTAAACATTTTTCTCTCAAGGAATGACTAATTCAGCCTTCAACCTTACGGTTTCAGAATTAGGTCATTCCAGACTGAAATGATCAATTATATATTTGGCACAACGGCTGCAAAAGAACACATTATTGTTTATAAAAATCGAATGCCACACAAATACTTATAAACAAAATCATGCTGCATTTTATAGGATTCCTATCTCTGCCTTTCACAGACCAGGCAAGGAATATTAGGCCTATCCAAATATTTATTTTACATTTTGATTATGATTAACGAAATAGAGATATTAGTTTTGTTTTTAACGCTGTATATGCAAAACGTATATGCCAACAATTTTGAGTGCTAAAATAAAATCCTCCCCAGACCGAAATAAAAAAATAAGAAAATGGTTAGGCCAAGCTATGAAGCACTTGACTAAATTGCTGACGAGGTATGGGGCTGGGGAATAGGTAACCGGAAGGGGAGGGGGGTGTTAGTTAAACGGACTCCCATTTGATTTTATCCTTACGAGAAGGTAGGGTAAGGACAATACAAAGATATAATTACAGAAATGAGGAAAAGTAATTGTTAAACATGAAAAAGAATAAATAACTATTAGAGAGGATTTAGCCAACTGAACTATTGTGACCCCAAGACAAGTTTGATGCTAATTCACATATCCAAAATACTAATCAAAAACAATTTTCATCAAAAACAACAAAAACTGAATGGACAAGGTCGTACAAGCAGCGGGAACTGGATCTTCGAGAAACTGAACTGACAAATCCAGGGAGAAATAGTCGACAAATTCGAGGCAGAAGTGACAAGAAATCCAGTCACGATTCCCACCAGACGAAAGGCCGAGATGAAAACATAATCCACTCTTGGTTGGAGAGAGAGAGAGAGAGAGAGAGAGAGAGAGAGAGAGAGAGAGAGAAGAGAGAGAGGGAAATGTTTCAGGAGTGGATGGTGGACAACAGAGGAGAAGAGATTTATTATCAATTGCAGCTTTTGTCTTACTCTGTTTCCAAGCTTTTTGGAGGAATTTTCTCACTAAAAACCGAGAGATTCGGTTCAGGATATGAAAACGGTATTTACCGGTTCTACCAAAAACAGATTGAAGATGAAAAAACGTAAAATCTCGATCTTTACCTCACAATGAGAATACTCACCACTTTTGATTATTCAAATAAGAGGTTTACAGAGAGAAAATACTGACTAATATAAAAGATTAAGTATGAGGAAAGAAGGTTCTGAATCTAGCAGTAAGATTAAGCCAGCCTTATGATGGGACTGACTCTTGCTTTGCAGCATCAAGTAAAATCTGGATCTAGGCTGCACAGGATTATTAATGAACTTGACGTTTGGTGGTTCCAACTCACAAGGAATGAAGGACAATTGTGGAAGGAACCGAGGCTATTGTGTGGTTTCGTAGTCTTTCCCTCGAGGATACTACAGCTTCCGTGTTTATTATTTCATCTTTATTTCGATATTTAAGATATTTTGAGTTTTCATTCCAAAAATAGACTACCATAAATGTCCCAGAAGCCAGAACAACGTCACGTATCCCCTAACCCCAGAATGAAAATACTGGCCACTTTTTATTATTTTAACTAAACAAGAATTTCATAATAATCTATGTAATAAGTATATTTTCTATGCCGAACTTGATAGATTTTTATATTAAGAATATTAAAAATCATAAACATTTTTAAAGTGCCGATTAAATATATAGAAAAATTCTGTGAAAAGTATATCATTATATTAGACTTTGCTTGTGGCTTCTCCCATCGAAGGGATCCATTGAACAAAGAAACTTATTCAAAGACGCCTTCATCTGGGAGGAATCAAAATAACTTCGAACTTCATTCATCAAAGAAAATCATCTGTGTAATGGCGAGAGCAGCCTTTCGGTCTGACCGGCGATTTTTTCCCTTTTGTCATCTTCCTGATATGATGGTTTTCTTATTCTTCAGGGAAGAGAGAATGGGACTAACTGTCAAGCAGACGACCGCACGAAGATATCTTCATTTCGTTAAATTTCTCACTTTCTCTCACATGTAGTACTGCAATTTAAACTGCCTTTTCTATATTCTTTTGTTTTAATAATATTAATAAACGATATCTTGGTGAGGCCGCCTCCTTCACATTTACCGGAAGCACAGCAACACTTCAAAGGGAGGCGACAAACTGAAATTCACTTGTG
>NC_087214.1:50325175-50347792 GCF_015104395.2 Macrobrachium nipponense
GCTTTTTGGAGGAATTTTCTCACTAAAAACCGAGTAAGACAAAAGCTGCAATTGATAATAAATCTCTTCTCCTCTGTTGTCCACCATCCACTCCTGAAACATTTCCTCTCTCTCTCTCTCTCTCTCTCTCTCTCTCTCTCTCTCTCTCTCTCTCTCTCTCTCAACCAAGAGTGGATTATGTCTTCATCTTGGCCTTTCGTCTGGTGGGAATCGTGACTGGATTTCTTGTCACTTCTGCCTCGAATTTGTCGACTATTTCTCCCTGGATTTGTCAGTTCAGTTTCTCGAAGATCCAGTTCCCGCTGCTTGTACGACCTTGTACATTCAGTTTTTGTTGTTTTTGATGAAAATTGTTTTTGATTAGTATTTTGGATATGTGAATTAGCATCAAACTTGTCTTGGGGTCACAATAGTTCAGTTGGCTAAATCCTCTCTGATAGTTATTTATTCTTTTTCATGTTTAACAATTACTTTTCCTCATTTCTGTAATTATATCTTTGTATTGTCCTTACCCTACCTTCTCGTAGGATAAAAATCAAATGGGAGTCCGTTTAACTAACACCCCTCCCCTTCCGGTTACCTATTCCCCAGCCCCATACCTCGTCAGCAATTTAGTCAAGTGCTTCATAGCTTGGCCTAACCATTTTCTTATTTTTTTATTTTGGTCTGAGGAGGATATTATTTTAGCACTCAAAATTGTTGGCATATACGTTTTGCATATACAGCGTTAAAAACAAAACTAATATCTCTATTTCGTTAATCATAATCAAAATGTAAAATAAATATTTGGATAGGCCTAATATTCCTTGCCTGGTCTGTGAAAGGCAGAGATAGGAATCCTATAAAATGCAGCATGATTTTGTTTAAAAGTATTAGTGTGGCATTCGATTTTTATAACCAATGATGTGTTCTTTTGCTGCCGTTGTGCCAAATATATAATTGGTCATTTCAGTCTGGAATGACCTAATTCTGAAACCGTAAGGTTGAGGGCTGAATTAGTCACTCCTTGAGAGAAAAATGTTTACCCTCTCCAGAATGAGGTAAAACAGAAAAACAAAAATGTATTTTCTTATATTATTAATCCCGGTAATGTGTGGTAGATGACTTTGATAGTGAGCAAGAGGTTGAAGAGTAACAATAAAACAAAAATTCATTTAGTAGAAAAATATTAGCTAATAAACGTTCAATAAATGCTCTGGAGTGTAATTTAGTGTAACTCCCAAAGCACCGATAAATCCATTCACACAGAGTCGATACCAGTTTCGATCATTCTAGGCCTATACGACTCGCATTAAACCATTTATTTATATATAAAAAAATTTTATTTTTCCAATTTCCTTCTCCTGGTGTGTTTTAATTCTCCGTCAAATATATTAACATATTCTGATAATTTGGCGTTTTTATGATATTAATAAGAAAATTGGCAGTAAGATTTATAAGTTATCATGCATCATCAACGCCAGTCTCATCCAAACTGTGTTCCAGGGGTGCCAATCCAGCCGCTCACTTCAAATGAATTTTACCACCACCAACCTTCGGTCAAGCGAAATGTAAAGTTTGGTTCCAAGGACATGAGTCCGAAGAAATGTTGATTGAGTTAGGTATTCCTCAAGGTGGTGGTCTTAGTCCTACCCTTTTTAATGTTTTGATGGATAGAATTGCGAGGCATAATTTTCCTGCTGGTACTGAGATTATTGTTTATGCTGATGATATTTTGATACTGTGTGTTAGTGAAACCATTTTAATAAGGGCCATGGCAGAATTACAGAATTTGTGCATGCACATGGTGATAAATGAAGAAAAGAGCAAATTTCAGTCAAGGATGGTTAATAGTAATACGGTTGCCATAAATGGTAAAACTTTGGAAAAAGTATATAGTTATAAGTATCTTGGTATGTACATTGGATTTAACAAAAGCTCGGATGAAATTAATTACTTGAAAAATGTTTGCCTAGCTCGAATGAGACCTTTACAGGTGTTGGCAAATAGAGGTAACGGTGCTGGTATTCCTGTTTTAAGGATGATGTACATCAGTACGGTGCGTTCAGTTATAGACTATGCATCACCTGTGTTGGTGAATTATTCGAACACAGAGTTGAGACCTCTTGAAATAATCCAGAATAAGGCAATGAGAGTTATTTTAGGTTGTTCCATGAGTACTAGGATTGATGAGACTGGAATTGAATCTACCGAGTGTTGTTGACCGAAATACAAGAGGTAGCGGCTATGGCTGCTCTTCGTATGATGAGGAGGGAGAAAAAACCTTAAAGATGGCTGTTGACAGTTATTCAGGCAATAGAGTTTGCCCTGTTAAATATAACATGTATTTTAAGAAACTATATAATATACTGATGAAATATGATATTATAAAATTTTGTGTAAAATTACAAGAAGTAGCTCCAATGAAGCCGTGGTTGTGTCACAAAATTAATGTAAGCATTTGTAAACTTGACTGTAGAAAAAGTGAGTGCAACACATACGAATTGAAACAATTAATTCTGTCTAAAATCAACACATTACCTAAAGCTAATAGTTTACATATGTACTGTGATGGTTCAGTGAATGGTATCAAGGTTGGATGTGGGGTGGTTATAAGGGAATTTTATGAAAATGATGTGAGTACTGACGAGACGCTGTCAAAGAGAATAGAAGATAAAACTTCTACTACTACTGCTGAGCTGAGTTACATGCCATTCATGAAGGGTTAACCTTAGTAGTAAACAAGATGAAAGACGTGTTTGTTTTCATTGATTGCCAGAGTGCTCTTCTTATACTTAACTCTAGATATCCAGTTGACAGGGAATTAGTAAGTAAGTGTAAAGAACTTGTATATGCAATAGAAGATCAAGGGAATTTTGTCAAGTTTTACTCGGTACCATCTCACGTTGGTATTCATTTGAATGAGATGGCCGATAGTTTGGCAAAGGATGCTACAAACAAAAATAATATTGATACAGAAAGCACAATGACTCTGAGCAGAATAAAAAAAGGGCTAAAAATCAAGAGGTCTTTGTGGGAAGCGGCTGAAATTCGACAAATTTTAAACAATGGTAGTGTCAGTATGAGACACTATTTGTTTGTGTCTGAAAACAACAATATTGTATATGGTAGGGCACTGTCTAAACTAGATATTTTAATAATGAGGTTGCGTTTGGGATATAAATATTCTTGGGAATACATTGATAATGAAAACTCTAAATGTAAATTATGCGGTGAGTTACGGAAACATACTTTACAACATTATGTTATGGAATGTAATAAATGATCAGAGTTTCGTAACCCCAGAATAGATGATGTAACAAATCAAGTATGTTATTTTCTGAAAAATGATGTATGCTCCAAAATTGTCAAGAAATTTCCTAATTTATTTTGGAATAAATAATTGTGAGCCATTTGCCTGTCCTTTAGTAGGATTTTGTATAACTTGATTTTTTGTACCTTTTCTTAACATTTTCTTTTTATACAACATTTACTTTTGTTATATTTGTTTTGTATGGCTTTTGCCTATTGGAAATTTGCTCTAGTATATAAACATTTGATTTGTATAAAATTTGCATTATAATTGGGTTGAAATTCTTCTCATGTAAAATATTTGCTTTTCATTACTGGTTTTTATTTTTATTTACGTATTTATTATGATTTTTGCCTGGATTCTTTTGAATTTTGTAGGTGAGTATAGCAGCATGCTGCTACACTCCATTTGATGTATATCGATAAACCTTTTGAATTTGAATTTGAATTTGAATGTATTTACACTAATTTAAGGAAGTTTTAAATTACTTAATATTTTGAATTCTATATGCTAACTTGAAATAAGTTTTTTTTTCTTTCACCAGAAAGATCTTGAAACCAGTGGATAACATTAGATAAGCCAAGGAATCTTTAACAGATATTTCATAATGATTTGGACGAAATACTTAAAACCCTGCATAAAACGAGGCTTTTCTGTGCAGTTTTATTTTTTACTTGTGATAATAGATTCCAATTTTCATATTGTAAAAGTAACTTTCTCAAACTAATTATTGTATGGATAGTAAATAATGAAAACCATCCGAACGATATACTTCGTAAAGAAGAAGAAGAAGAAGCCAGAAAGAATGAGAGCTCCCTTACCTGGCACAGGGGACGTCTTGAGATTCATATCTGATGATGCGTCGCTTTGCATCTTTTTTTCTTTTACCGATTTCAGTCTTTATAATAATTAAATCAAGACTTAGAGTTCTTTTACAGGAATAAAATCAAGACTTATGAGTTCTTTGATGAAAGTGTCAAAAATGAAGGTTACTGTTAAAATCTGGCTGAATTTAACATAAACATTTTCTATACAGAAAATTAAATCACATATATGTGGCTACTGATTGAAGTTCTCCCGCAATGGTCAACATATATATATATAATGTGTGTGTGTGTTACCTACATCCAAGTGAAATTTGTACTACAATAACACTTCATATCCTAGAATGCTGTAATGGCAATTCCAGACATTTTAGTGGGTGGTTTCCCCCTGAGAGACACACCCTAACAGGTGGGCAGAGCGAAGGGCAACCCCTAATAATTAATGTCTAAGCTATTATAATAGTCTATTGTTGACCTTATTATACACTATCGTGATATATAAATATTTTTATCCTTTCCATATCCTTTGTATTTATTTCATACAAATATTATTTATTTGTGTTTCATATAAATAACAGTCATCTGTAGGCCTATGATAATTCGGTCATATTATTATTTTGTCAATCAAGCAACTGACTTTAATTATAATACTCGCTTTAGCTTTGTTTATTTGTTTACGAGATGAACATTAGTGTAGCGGTGGCTGGAAGACTGGCACTGTAAAGTAGCATGTAAGTTCTTACCATTATTAGAGTTATTGCTGTAAAAAGTCCATGTATATAACATTTGTTAAATAGAGTAATACGCACACATCAAATAGATAGTAATTCATATGTAATATATACGTTATAGTCAGAATACAGATCATAATAATTGCGCTATAGCCTACTCGGTTTGTTTTATCGAAGCAGGACTACCTTCTTTTGGTTTCAACTGACTTTCATGCTAATGAAATCATGAATACATTTCTATATTATCATTTTTAGGAATGAATATTGTTTTTACCATAGTCGATTTTTTTTCGGCTTGTGTAAAACTCGTCAGATATAATACACCTGGCTGAGGAAGGACACAGAGGATCTCTCATTTTAAAACAACTCTCCACACACCAAGTTATTTCGAACATTTCCTTTCTCTCAAGAAGATTATGAATAAATATAAAAAGCAAACTAGAAAAACAAGACAAATGTAAAGAAAACAAGAGAAATGAAACAGTAGTGTGATCGTGATTTTTTTTATCGTTAATGTTTAATGAGTAAATGTTTAGCGAATTGTTAGGGTTTAGTGAATAAACGTTTAGTGAATGTTTATGAGTAAATTTTTTGTGAATGTTTAGTTTAGGGTTTAGTGACTGTTTAATGTGTCAGTGTTCAGTGAATGTTTACTGAGTCTTTAGGGTTTAGAAAATGTTTTGTGAATGTTATTGAATGTTTATTGTGTTAGTATTCAGTGAATGTTTTGTCTTTAGGGTTTTAGTGAATAAGTGAGGGTTTAGTGAATGTTATGTTTAGTGATTATTTAGTGTGTAAGTATTCAGTTGAGTGTTTAGGGTTTAGTGGATGTTTAGTGTGCAAGTATTCAGTCAATGTTTAGTGAGTGTTTAGGTTCCAGTTTTAAGTTAATGACGTTTGTGTGTGGAATGTTTTAGTAAGTATTCAGTGAGTGTTTAGTGAATGTCAGTGTTTAGCAAATATATGTAAGTGTTTATTGGATTTTTAATGAGTGGATGTTCATTCACTGTTTAGTATTTAATAAGTATTTAAGTTTGGTAAACATTTAGTATTTAATGAGTGCTTAGGGTTTACTGAGTATTTAGTGTTTAATTAATGTTTAGGATTAAGTGAGTCTTTAATGAATGTTTACCGAGTGTTTGGGGTATAATGATTATTTAGTGAGCTTAGTGTTGTAAGTGTTTAGTGAGGATTTAGTGTATAGTGAGTGCCTAGTGGGTGTTGGATATTCAAAGGGTTTAGTGTTATTGAGTGTGAGTGTATGTTAAGTATGTGTATGTATATAGTGAATGTATGTAAGTGTGAGTGCTTGCTGAGTATAAGTGCATTGTGAATGTTAGTGTTTAGTGATCGTACTACATTACTGTTTAGTTAGGTCTTCGCTACTGTATGCAAAGAAAGTCCTGTAATATACACAGGTAGCATTTATGCTTGACACTGCTTAGATCCAAGAGCAGATGCTTAGGCCTTGACCACAATGGTTGGAGTGCTTAGGCCTGTTTTCGTAAGGTAATTTTTCTCTGTGAAATCAGTCAAATAATAATAATAAAGATTAAAAATATAATAGTAAAATATAGTACTAAGAGCTGGACCGAGACCTTTCAATATGGCCTTCCGAAGTCACTCTCGACAGGGAGATCGCTTCTCCAGTGATTGACGCCCTATGTCTTGCACACAGCTGACAGATTTGCACTTTCGGTTGTCCGATTTTTATGTCTGTGTTGGAGACGCATTATAAATCATATTAGCAATGGTAAATACATTGAACAGACGTGAGGATATAATATGATGTTAGTGCCTGACTAATGGATATAATGAACAATAAAAGTAAAAATATTACTAGTGAGAAAATTAGCCGAATAATGGTCGTAAAAGCCAGCATCGATAGAATGTATTGAAACACATTGCATAGGCTGGGAGTGGTGCGTACTGGCGGGAAGTTAAGAGACAGACACTTATTGATAGCGTACAGATCAATTTGAGTGAGGCATCCGAAAATAAGTGGACAATTAGATAATTGACATGCTATTATAGGTCAACAGGAGCTCTAAGTTGTATGATCGTCAACTTCGGGAGGGCGAATAGAATGGGGGAAAATGTTTTGTAGTTAGGTTATCTTGAACGATTCATTCACATTTCCTTTTCCAGTAATTATTTGCGTTGTGATACATCATCTCTTTGTGAATGTGCGGGTGTTAAAACGGCTCTTTATGATGAGACTTTGGTCTTAATATCAATCGAAGTCCCATATCCGATAAAAATTTCATCTCGTCCACACGAACCAACAGCAACTAAAGAACAATTCGGTTGATGGTAAGACACGGTGGGCTACGAACCTCAACATGGCTGCAGTGCCCCAACTATAGGCCTACTCTGCATAAAGAAAAGAAAATGACCAAAGACGCTATTAAAACAAGAATACTTATCTTACATGTCTTTTTTTTTTTTTTAGAGAAATTGAAAATGGCACCATATGACCGGTTTAATTATTCAAAAATGGATCAGCACACTTACTTGAAGCTGTTGCCATTTGTGACCCCTCTTATTCAGAATAAAATACTACTTTGTGTGAAGTAATAACTCCACACCAAAGGATAGTGGTCTCTTTACTTTCACGTTCCAGAACTCTTCCTTCTCAAAATTGGAGGTAGGCCTATGAAAAACAGCATCCCCTGGACAGTGTTTTTTTTTTTTTTTTTTTTTTTTTTCGGTGTTGGACGCTTATGGTACAAGATTTTTCTTACGGAAGAAGAGTAAAACTTCACGTTTCTATTAAGGAAATAAATTCATTTATCGTGATATGTGAAGCAGTGGGTTTTAGTGGTTTTTCCTTTGTGCAAGAATCAAAATTCATTCTCCGATTCTCAGATTGAGTTCAAACGTACCAAGACATCCCTCTTATTTATTAAGATGTAAGTTAAAAGAGAAGCAATGAATTAACAATGCAAAGTACCATTATAACTAGATCACAAATATTTCAGCCGTTTCGTTGTTAGGAAGGTGAACTAAAATGATTCGGAGTGACACCGAGATCAGACAGTAGTGTTTTAGAAGTTCATCTCCAACAACCTCACAGTCGAGACGAAGCCAAGTAATCCGATTACGGAGGTATTATTTATATCTAGTTTATGCGGAAATCATTCCTGTACAGAAACTGGAGCGGGTTAGCTTTTAAAGCTGGGATTTAAATACCAATCAAATATATATATATATCTATATATATATAGATATATATATATATATATATATATATATATATATATATATATATATATATATTCTTGGAAATATGTCAAATACTAATTTGCTTGATTCGAAAAAGATTTCCAGTCGAGGATAAAACTTGAAATTATTCATTGCATTTTGATTTATTCCTTATATGATTTTTCGTTGTATTCCTTTATTCCGTTTGACTGAAAAGGGATGATGTCAGGTAGGATTATCTCCACTTTTCCAGTTATTTTTATGCAGGAATTTCATCATCATCGTCAGCCATTATTAGTCCACTGCAGGACAAAGGCCTCAGACATGTCCAATCTCTACCTTCTGTTTCTCGTCTTTTTATGCTGTTTTATAACCGCAAATTTTCTTAGCGCGTCAACCCATCGTCTTCTCTTCCTTCCCCTGCTTCGTTTGCAATCTACAGGGACCATTTTGTTATTCTCTTCGTCCATCTATTATCTGACATTCTCAATATATGTCCTGCCCAATCCCATTTCATTTTCTTACTTATTAGAATATCCTCTGGTTTGCTTTTATATCCATGTTGCTCTTTTTCTGTCTCTTGGTGTTATTCCCATCATTATTCTTTCCACAGCTATTTGAGTTGTACAGCTATTTGAGTTGTAAGTAGCTTATGTTCTAAAGCTTTAGTAAGGCTCCAAGTTTCTGATGCCTAAGTTAATGTTGATAGGAACATCAGATTAAATACTTCTCTTTTTAGAGAAAGTAGCATTTTACCTTTCATAATCTCATTTTGTTTACCAAAAGCTCTCCATCCCATGCTTATCCTTCTTCCAATTTCTGTCTCATGCCCTGGGGAAACACTTTCTGTCTGTCCTAAATACGCAAATTCGTTAACAATCTCTAGAGGTTCGACCATAACCTTTATTTGTTGTCTCTCTGAATTTTCATTGATTATCTTCGTTTTACTCATATTTCTGCTTTCTCTATTCAAATCTTTTATCATCTTTTGTATTTCCTCCCCCCGATTTACTGAGTAGAACTATGTCATCTGCAATAATTAAGTTATTAAGGCATTTGCCATTTATGTTAATTCCTACATTTTCCCAATCTAAATTCTTAAAAACTTCTTCTATGCACGCTGTGAATAATTTAGGAGAGATGGGGTCTCCCTGTCTAACTCCTTTCTCAGTCAGAAATTTCTAACTGTCTTTATGTAGTTTTAGGATGACTCTACTTCCCGTATACATATATTCAAGTGTTCTAACATAAGATTCATCTGTTCCTTGCTCTTGAAGAGATTTCATTACTGCTGAAGTTTTGACAGAAAATCAAGCGCTTTCTCAGATCTACAAATCCCATACTTAGTGGTTCGTCATAACTCTGTTGATTTTCCTTTCCAGCTGGTTAATTACATAGATATGGTCAGTTGTTGAATACCCGCTTCTGAAACCTGCCTGTTCTCTTGGTTCATTAAAGTCTAGCTGTCTTTCTATTCGGCCTAATATGATTTTTGTAAATATTTTATATACTACTGAGAGTAAACTTATTGGGCGGTAATTTTCAAGTCTTTGTGTCTCAATTTTTGTGAATCAATATAATGATAAAGTTTTTCCAAGCTAAGGTATAAAGCATCTTGTGTTAAGTTCAGCGAGTTTTAATATTGTGAAATCTCCTCCATCTATTATTAAGTCAATTGTTAGGCATCTTCTCCTGCAGCTTTGTTTATTTTCATGCCTTTTAATGCTTTCTTTACTTCTCCTAATGTTACTTTTGGTACCGGCGCAGGCGTTTCATTACTTTTATTGACAAAGTTATTACCTATATCCCTATTGTACAGTGTTGTATAGAAATCCTCAGCAATTTTGATCACTTCATCTCTCTTGTTGATAATAATTCCGTTTTCATCCTTTAAAGCAAATATCTGTTGGCGCTTTTTCCTTCCTAGTCTTCTTTTCATCAACTTGATGCTTCTTCCCTTGTTTAGTGTTTCCTCAATTTTGGTCTGATTGTCTTTACGAATGTCTTGGGTTTTTAGTTTGTGTATTGTTTTGGATAGTTCTGCTAGTTCTATTTCATCTCTCTTGGATTTTACCCTCATTACCGATGGTTTCTTTATTAAGTTTTTGGTGTTTTCTGATAGTTTTCCTTGATCTTGGTTAGGAACTTTTCCACCTTTCTCTTGTGCTGATTCCAATACAAATTCATTTCTTCTTTACTTGCTTCCATTTCGTCATGTAGGCGGGAGTATCTATTTTGTATTGCTAAACTAAACTCTTTAGATTTTTCTCTTATTACAGGAGTGTTTATTTTCTTTCTTAAAATTAGTTTTTCTCTTTCTTTCCTTAGAATTAGACAAATTTTACTTCTCACCATTCTATGGTGACTTGACTTGTAACTTGTTTAACACTGTTGCATCTTTGATTAAATTCACTTTTACACTGAAAATAAAATGTATTTCGTCTTTCGTTTCTTTGTTTGGGCTTCCCCATGTCCATTTTCTATGTCCCTTTTTATATGAAAAAGGTATTCATGATTTTTAGATGGTTCCTTTCAGCAAATTCCACAAGCATGTCTCCTCTGTCAGTTCATGTGCCTTCTCCGATTTTACCTACAGATGATTCTCCTCTCTTCTTTTGACCTACTTTAGCATACATATAGTATATATTATATATATATAATATATCATATATATAATATATATATATATATATATATATAATATATATATATATATATATAATATATATATATATATATATAAACATATCCACAGGCGGGGTATATGTCCTGACCGGTTTCGACTTTATTTTCAAGCCATTGACGAAGGACTGATACATAGTATTAGAAGTCACAAAAATATATACTACAGAGACAGTACTGCCGAACAAAAATACACAAAATCGTTTGAGGCTGCAGATCCACCCACAGGTAGGTGTCAAGGTAGGAGTGGCTTTCAAAAATCATTAGGTTAAAATTTACAATAAATTCGCAAGGGACACTACCGATAAAGGTAGGAGAGAACAAGTCCACACCTGACAGGTGTCAGGGAGGCGGGGTTGGAAACTCATTACCGTTCCTGCCCCCTTACTGTGTTTACAAATATAATAATCCTATTTCCATACATCTCTACTTCCTACTTTAAAATTTAAACAGTTTACAAATTTCTTTTGACATTAAAGGATCAATTTTCTACATTCCTTGACTGATGTTCATATTATTGTTGTAACTTCCTTTTATAAAGCTAGATTCAATGATATTCCTTTCCATTAAATTATTAGAACACACAATCTCTTTTTAACCTTCCCGGTTACTAGCATGATTGTTCTCACTAACATGTACAAAAATACCACTTTTTCCCTGTGCATATCACAACATTTTTTTATGTTGATCTATTCTCTTTTCCAGTGCTTTTCCCGTTTGACCAATGTAATTTTATATACACATCCTTTAGTATTATCGGGCGAGTTCTTGAAAAGTACATGTTTCATTGTTTTTAAAAGCGACATTAACACAAACATTCTTTAAGAGATAATGGATATCTTTCATATTATTATCATAAGGTAGTAAAAGCAAATAATTTTTTGTGTTGTAAGGTTCTTTTTGGTTTTGATACTTGGTCCTTTTTGTCTGGCTTCTAACTGCATTGTTTTTAGTACACTGTCCGGATATTTCAGCTTCTTGCCTGTATTCCGAATATTATCTATTTCTTCATCTATCTATTCTGGGGTAAATACCCGTAGTGCTCTTAGAAACATAGATGCAAACACTGATTTTTTAACCTTATTGTTTTGTCCGGAATAGAAATGTACATATGGAAAAATATTAGTAGGTATTCTGTAAACACTATATTTAAACCCATTACTATTTCTCCGTATGAGGACATCCAGAATGGGTAGGCATCCATCTTTTTCCGTAGTAAATTTAATTGACGGTACTGATTGATTTAACATAGCAAAAAAATTATTTACATCTTCATTCCCTGGCCATACACAAATTATGACGTCAACACATCTGAACCAAACTACATTGCTTGGAATTAGGTTTTTTAATATTTTCTTTTTTAAAAAATTCCATATGTAAGTTACTTATAAGGCACTGGGGACAGAGGGTTTCCCATTGCCATAACAAAATTGTGAGTAAAACATTCCATTAAATTCAAATTAACATTCTTTCACACTTTGTTTATCGGTAGTGTCCCTTGAGAATTTATTGTAAATTTTAGCCAAATGATTTTTGAAAGCCACTCCTACCTTGACACCTGCCTGTGGGTGGATCTGCAGTCTCAAACGGTTGTGTATGTTCGTCAGTACTGTCTCTGTAGTATATATATTTGTGAGTTCTAATACTATGTATCAGTCCTTCATCAATGGCTTGGAAATAAAGTCGAAACCGGTCAGGACCTACACCCCGCCTCTTCTTTTTCCCCTGTGGATATGTGTGATTAATTAATCACGTGCTAAAGTGATTATAATTATATATATATATAATATATATATATATATATATATATATATATATATATATATATATATATATTGTGTAATATTATCTAAAAGTATGTTACTACATTTCCATGTCTATAGAGCATTCGCAACAAGAGATGATGATGATGATGATGAGGGCTCGCACCTTTTCGGAGCTGAGCCTCCCAAATATAATATGACTGAAGGAAGCTAGAAAGCAGCACTGTAGGAGGCAACATTCCAATTCAATAGTCATTTATTTTTTATTTAATTTTCTGTATAGAAAATGCGTATGTTAAATTCAGCCAAAATTCAACAATATCCTTCATGTTTGATATTATTATCGAAGAACTTGTGATTTTGATTTAATATTTATAAAGACAAAAGTCGTTCAACAAATGAAATGATAAAAGCGAGAAAAAACAAAGTAGGTGAACAAAGCGAAGCTTCATCAGATATGAATCCCAGGCCGTGTCCCCTGTGCCAGGTAAGCAAGCTTCGATTCCTTGCTGGCTCCTCCATCTCCTCCTTCTGCCAAAGGAAGGATTTCTTCCTTCATTTCCTCTATCACCAATTGTGACTGTACACGTCGGAAGGGAATGAATGAATAACACGGTGGTCAGTCGACTTAAGTGTGTCATCAGAGTGGAGGTTGGAGAGGACTGGGGTCACCAGCCTGAGCCTTGGAAGTGTAGGGTCATTAATGGCGACTTCCTTCAATCGAGCGAAGATGACGAAGGTCTGTTTCATTCCGTCAATGTTTCCGATATCGTCGTCTTTCTGTGACGAAGACGCAAACTGGTGATTCTCCTGAATCTTTTCCATAGAAAGAACCTCACACCTTCTTATGGAGATCATAAACACTCAGATTTATAACAATAATATAGGAAAGGCGAAAGCGCACAAGGAGGACGACCTCTTTTAAAAATCAGTCTGCGCAGATGAAACACAAACGGACGAAGGCCTCTCAGTTATGGCGTTTTTCATTTAATGTATTTCTTACTGATATTGCTGTTCATTCGGTTATTTTACTATTGCTCGTCGTCGTGTCTTTTATTGGTGATGTATTTTTACGTATGTTGATATTACCGTTATTATTGTTACTATTCATAATTATGAATTTAGTTGTTTTATAAACTGGTCGACAAGTAGTCAGCTTTTGCATTTCTGAGTTATGGGGTCATAATTCATCTCCTTTCCTTCTTTTGACTTGTTGGGGTGTTGAGTAGTTAAGTTGTCTGGACGAGTATTGTTTCTATTTGTAATGGCCTTATTGTAAACATATTTTTTTTATATTTTTTCCTTCACTTTGCTTTTGTGAGAGCTTAATTACTCACTCGTTTTGTGCTCTATATTACTTAGTGCCCCGAAGATGGGTTAAATACCCGAAAGCACCTGGCACTCTCTTTTCATTTTGGACTCTCCCAGTGGCTTCAGCTGATAAACATAATGGCGTGCTTGCTTTTGTGATTCCTTGGTATATGGAATTATATATTTTAGCTTTTAACTTTTCAGATCGATCACTACGAGATGAGGGAGCGCTGTGGTACTGTTGTCATTCCCTGCAATTGATGTACAATGATCCTTTGCAGGTAAAAATTTCAGGTATCACAATCTATATTTGGATCTGACTTTTCCCAACGTGATAAAAAGTCTCTTTTGAAATTGTACAAAAATTTATGTAGATATCTGAAATTCTGAAGGCGGTACCTAATGCCATACTTGACGGTGTAGATATATCTCGGCTCGCAGTATTAATTTGTATAAACTTGATCCATAATGATGTTAAATAATATTATAGAGGGATTGAAAGTATCACTGGTAAACGCTTTCACTCATTCATCATAAATATGGGATCATAGATATATTCTTTTCTTCCCTTGGCCTTTATAGAGCCTGCCGTAATTAATGTCAGTGCTTTCAAATATTTCACCATCTTTATTTTTTGCGATCTTTACTGGGACCGAAGCCGTCTGTGAATATAAATGTCTCAATAATTAATCAGTCTTCGACAATGGTCCTCTAATTAACCTAGAAGAGAGAGAGAGAGAGAGAGAGAGAGAGAGAGAGAGAGAGAGAGAGAGAGGACGGATGGGGGGATCTTATGGACTTTAAACCCAGTACATATTTCCTAGAATGTGTAACAGGATCACGATTGATGTAAATAAACAAATTTTTTCAAATTCTTCAGAGGAGAGGCACTTTTCTAAGTGAGTTCATAATTAAGTTCCACTCTTTGTCAAATCTTCTCACAATGAGTAACTTCAGGAAGTTCTGTCTTTATGACGTCGTAAATCCCCCCCCCCCACCCCTCTCTCTCTCTCTCTCTCTCTCTCTCTCTCGCTCTTCTCTCATTTTTTTCTTTTTCCTCTCTCATATTTTTCCTTGTTTTCCGGTAACACGAACTCGGCATCATGAATTCTGATTCTTTTCTCGTGGACCCACCAAAATTTAAATACTCCACAGGTGCACAGTTCAGCCTCTCAGTTCTGAGCCGAATGTTCCTAGTGACATTTTTTCTGTAGTTTTAGTTTTTGGTTTTTTATCATAAAACGAAAAATAGATACGGTTCTTCCTTCCCTTCCTGCTGTTGAAAGAAGGACTCGATGCGTCCACTATCATCCCAGGGACCACAATTTCCAAGGTTTCAGTTTCTCCATTATATTCTACCTACCGCAGTTCCAAAGTTGGTGTCTAAAATCTCTGTCAAAGTGAAATACCTAACGTATGTGTCAATGTAATTGTAAAGCAGTAACATGATGCAGTAAGTAATAATATGACCTCTATCCTCACGAATTCCAAATCAATATCTCGACGCAACATCAACACCACGAAGCAAAGGAAGATCTTTCTGGTGAGACTCTTCTCTAGCTACCTGTATCTTTAACACCTTTTTTATTTTTTTTCTCCCAAGTCATAAAGAGAAGCATTGCCAGGGAAACATATTAGCTTCGTCCATCAGCGGAATACCAATGCGGGGACGGAGAGGGAAGCAAACGTTCTTCTACTTTTTTCTCTTGCTCTTTTTTCTCTTTGCTGGCCTCTGTTGTCTAGAGCATTGGCGGCAGACGTCTAACTGGCATATCAACTAAAGTTAGCAAGGCGACAGACACGACAGACAGGAAGGACGCTGTCTCTGATATGAAGCCGAAGGAGGTCCATTCAGTAGCTGGGACTTGCAAGCGAATGACATTTAGGGTCTGAAGTCTTGAATCAAGGTTGGAGTCTGGTCTCGAGGGAGCTGCTAAGTTTCTTCTTGAAAGGTAGTGGCCATAATTTTATTGTAACCAATGAGAGTTTCATCAAGCAAGTGACTAATTGTGGAAGTTGTAACCGGCATCCTTCAGATTTTTTGCCAAAACGGTGATATGATTAATGGTGACAGAACAAACTCGTCCCTCAAAATTCTAGGTGTTTTGCAATTTAAAGAAAAAATTAATATGCAGTTATTTTATGATAAATTTCCTCATCATATTTTACAGTTAATATTTCATCAATTGCTCCAGCAAATGAAAGTCCTGCACTAAACAATAGCAAGCAATTCTTGGAAACTCAAATGAATATAGTTATTGTGTCATACGATCTCTCTTTAACCTCAGATCGAAGTCCTTCATCACTCCCTCACCTTCAGCGAACATCGTCATGTCATCCTTTGGGATTTGGACGATGGATATTGGCAGATGTTCACTTGATGGAATGCTGATATTTCCATTCGATTCCATAACAGTGATTGACTGCTGGAAGGCACAGCCCTCTGTGTTTTCTGATCAATATTAAGAAGTGATGGAATTCTCCTCTTCTTATTCCGTTTCCCTGAAGTCATCCTGGTTTTAAGGAAACGGTCTGCCGTTTACTCCTGTTTTTAAACCTTTCGTCATATTTTAGTTTTCTTTTCATTTGTCTTTTACTCTTCTTCAAAAAAAATAACTCATCACCTTTTCTGTCTTAGAAAAGAAACTTAAGGAGAGGCTGAATCCTGGAGTATCAAACATCATTCTTTAAGTATTTTGCAGCACAATATAAACACTCGTCAGCAGACGTTCATACACTTCCAGGAACGGCACAGGAATAGGAGTCAATAAAGGGAGGAATTTTGCCGAGAGCAAAAGGTAGGAAAGACGGGAACGGAGACTTAAACCAGGAATATAATTTCGTATAAGGCCAGACCAAAGGTCCGCTTAACATAATAACTGACTTTCCGGTTCCAATTCATGACTTTTTTAAGAGTTGTTCCCAAGCTCTCTCTCTCTCTCTCTCTCTCTCTCTCTCTCTCTCTCTCTCTCTCTCTCTCTCTTTGTGGCTCTATTGCTCTGTCTACCTTACTGTCTGTGAATTAGTAGTAACAGAAAACGATCGTTAGACAAATGAATTCTCAAATGTTTCAAGCTACTCCCTCTTCCAATACTGCAGCGACGAGTAACAATATTATCGCCAGTGATAATTTCCTCCACTATTGCACCTTCGATATTATAGTTATAATTATTATTATTACTCTTTTATGGAACGCACTGAGACATCCATAAACTTTTCTGATTTCCCTTAGAGTTAAATGACTAATTAATTCTTAGATTACTACATTGTCACATATCCTGATAAAGATAACGAAAAAATTAAAAACAAATTATATGAAGGCCTTATTTATTTTTTATTTATTTTATCTCTAGTTATTTATTAATCAATTAATTAATTTATTTTATTTACTTTAGCTGCGCTGCTTCAGCACTATTAACATTTTTCAGGTAAAAAAGTTGTGAAGTTGACATCATTTATTCGCCGAGTTCCTAAGGCGCCCTTTCCCCCAGGTGTGAATTCTCGTCATAACCAAATTAGAGATTTTGATTCCTTTGGGATTTCCGCATCGTAGTCAGGAGGGAGAGAGATAGAATAGACTGTTTCATCGGTCTTCATTTAAGTAACTGAAGTGTTTCTCTTTTTAATAAAGTTTCTAAAAACCTTATGCGAAGAGAGAGAGAGAGAGAGAGAGAGAGACGGCGGCGGGAAGGGTGGAGGGAGAGAGACTATACCATTGTTTTGGTCTTATTTTGGTTGGTTTATTTTTCCTTTGTCCAAATGTCCAAAGTTTTTACAATTTCTTGTGTATATGCGTGTAACAGAGAGAGAGAGAGAGTTGTGCCTCTAATACCTCGGGTACAAGGAAACACCTCCTCTTCATCTGCGCCAAGAACCGCAATATCTTTTAAAAATCCATCTGACGCTGAGGATTTTGTAGCACAAATCCCTTAAAGAAACTCCCAAACTTTCCACAATTTGAAAACGTTTAAGCGCCTCATTACTTTTACCCTTTTTCAGATTTCTTTCAGTCGCCCTCTTACAAGAAATAGCCATTAAGCACTTTTTGGAGGTTCTTTAACCCGACTTGCCACGAATATAAAATTTTTTCAGACGTATACAGTTTTGCCAAGAACTGTTGACGCTTAGTAGGTAAAAGGGAAGATTTCACTTCATCTCAGTATTTTATCGTCTTATATAGTATAAGTTAAGTATATCTTAGTTTTACCAGACCACTGATCTGATTAACAGCTCTCTTAGGGCTGGCCCGAAGAATAAGATATTTTTACACGGCTAGGAACAATTGGTTACCTAGCAATGGGACCTACAGCTTATTGTGGGATCCGAACCACATTATATCGAGTAATGAATTTCTAATCACCAGAAATAAATTCCTCTGGTTCCGCGTTGGCCGAGCCGATAATCGAACTTCGGACCAGAGTCAAAGATATACTTTGTCTCTGCTTTGGACCACCGGATTGGTAGCCGAGTGATAGATCCACACGTCCAACGAGGAACTTTGTGTAGTATAAGAGATAAAACATTAAGAGTCTGCATTTCAGATGAATTACCTTCAGTGAAGGGTTACATTTGTTTTGATAAATTTTATATGTATCTTTAGAGACGGTTGAGACGGTCAGTCTGGAACCCAGTGACGGTCACTTATCCCTGATCAAGTTACCATCATTCTGCACATTTTATCCAGAGGTCTTGGTGAAAATATTGGACGTGGACTGGAAGACAGGAGATCTTAAAAACTAAGGGTTTACTGCTAAGAGACCATCGTTGAAACAAAGGAAAAATCATATAGATACTTATGATATTTAATATAGTATGCTTTTCAATCCGCCTCATTCACTACCATTGTTTTAAAGATCACATTAAAGGCAAGGTTATTTCTGTAAGTGACGTGGTGACTAATTGCTGTAATATTTTACGTTTATTACTGGATAATTACATTCAAGAAGACTTCTGATAAGAATATAGAGCTAATCGCAAGCAAATATTAGGCAAGAAAAAAATTACAATTTGAGTAATTAATTTCATGGAAATATTTCATGTTTGAATTCTGGGATTTATTTCTTTGCTTAGAAAGTGTTGTATTTCGTAAAGAGGTCTTTCTTTTCTTTTCTTTTTCTCGTCTTTTGAAAATGGAAACTGGATTATTCAGGAGACGGATAAAAGCTTCCGAGTGAATGACAGATAATTCAAACCGGGTTTGTAGTGGAATAGGTAACATTCAGCAGTAGATTTTCAACCCCACTCTATTTGTGTCTTGTTGGGGAACACGGAAGTTGCGTCCCAGGTGAACTGATCATCAAAGTGCGAAGATAAAAGGCACCAGAACATCGTTTTCCCTCCTTTTCAAAGTAAACGTCAGACAGAGCCGGCGCCAGGTATTGTTTCGGCTTTGGTATTCGTCCATTCTTAGGACTCGTTTAAAACAAGTCATAGGATTGGACGAATACCAAAGCTTATAGAATAAAAAACATATTAATTAAGTCAAATTTGGTTTTTACAACCTACTTCTTGAACCACTTCTGTTCAATAGAGGAAATACATTCAGTGAAAAGTCACTTGGCTAAATGTCTTCTTGACAGAATGCCTGAGGATCTTGTCCTTCGACTAAACAATGAGAAAGAAAGTATAACGAAAATAGATGGGAAACTGAATCATTATGTAAGATTATAACAGCATTTGTTCCTAGAGGCAGGTTACTTGCGTCAACATATTTTGAACAACAATCGAACTAGAATAGAAGATGTAAGTAAAATCTGTTCCATGGGAAGAACAGTGGCATGTGTCCCTGGAGTGAGTATTCAGCATAGAAGGGAAGCCAATCTGAATTATTCAAGAGGGGGTAACAGTTGTTGTTCCCTTTCCCTATCTCGATGAAGCCTTCGACTTGTCATCCATTCCCGCATCCATCCTTCAGTCTTGCTGATCAGCATCTCTAACTGTTACTCACTGCCAGATCCTTGTAAGTCATCTCCTCCGTTTTCTGGATCTCTTTTCCCTGCTGTCCAACCACTCCAACTTCCTCCTGTCACTTTATTCGGCGCTGAATGACCTCAAGTTCCCCAATGCTTGTCTTGACAGCCCAAATTTCATGAACCATAACGTCACCTGTGAGGAAAGGTTTAGGAAGTTACACACTGTGATTTCAGTCATTGCTGCTCTGCACATCTGCCTTACAGAGGAATATTCTCAACCTGTGAGATGGTTTCGTCTAATAATAAGGACTAGATTCATTTGTGGCAAACTTCGTACAGTTTCTTTCTAAATGATGTCTAATATTGTGCTCTCATTTTCATGAAAAATGAATGACAAAATAAATTAAAGTTATATCCGAATAACTGCCTTATGTTCTAAGAAGGATGAGATTAGTTTTAACTTGGGATTTTAGAAAGCCAAGTACAACTTTCTCCTCGTTTTCTCCAGGCAAGGAAAGCCTTTTTGTCTTTGATGCGCTTTCCCCAGCACTCCTCTTTCCACTGGATTTCACAGTTCACTAATAATGTCTATTATCGCTGCTGATGGCTGTTAATTGTCTTCGACAGGTGCCCTGCAGTGCGATATATCGGAACAGTTGATTCTAAATTACCTTTGATGCCTGAAACAAAGCCTCGAGTCACAGAACGGCAATTGGACGACGATTGCAAAGACTGGGGGATATTTTAGTTCGAATTGCAGCATATTGAAAAGCGATCATTTTCCGAGTTAATGTATCTAAGAAACAGCGAAAATAGATATGTGGAAAGCGTACAACTTAATTGATTATTGATATAATAAATATATTTTATCACTAAATAAGTTCCCTTAATGACATTTTTTTTTTTTTACAAAATTCCTTACTTTAAAGTGAAACTATACGTTGTATCTGTACGTTTTCCTCAGTGTTACTATCTGTGGCAACTTCATGATAACCCTACACTATTGGTTTGGGTAGATATTATTATTATTATTATTTTTTTTTTTTTTTGTCTTTTTTTTCTATCACAGTCCTCCAATTCGCCTGGGTGGGTATTTATAGTGTGGGGTTCCGGGTTGCATCCTGCCTCCTTAGGATCCATCACTTTTCTCACTATGTGCGCCGTTTCTAGGATCACTCTCTTCTGCATGAGTCCTGGAGCTACTTCAGCCTCTAGTTTTTCTAGATTCCTTTTCAGGGATCTAGGGATCGTGCCTAGTGCTCCTATGATTATGGAGCATATCCCATATCCTTCTTATTTCTATTTTCAGGTCTTGATACTTATCCTTTTTTTCCCTCTCTTTCTCTTCAACTCTGGTGTCTCATGGTATTGCGACATCAATGAGTGATACTTTCTCCTTGAATTTTTTTTTTTTTTATTATTATTATTATTATGTTATTATTATTATTATTATTATTATTATTATTAATTATTATTATTATTATATTATTATTGGAAAAATCACATTTACAATTATGCATTTCTAAAGTGATCCAACTGTCTGAATTAAAACTGCAGCTGAACAGACACTCAGAAGTTCCAAGCTTCAAAATATTCAGTTCTCACGGTTGTCAGACATTCCAGTTTTCTAATCATGGAATTTATTTCTCCTCTGGGAATCGAAGTCATTCCCATTAGCTGTTCCTAAAGGAGCCTCTTATTCTGATATATTATAATCACACCTCTTTCACGTAGATTATTTATATACAAATTTCCAAACTTTTTTTTTTTTTCACCGAGATACAAGCGAACAGAGACAAATTGCCCATTTTTTGTTACCTGCGAGTTATTTGCAGCCATAAATTTAAAGCTGCGATTTGAAACAAAAGTTTTCTGCAATGTATTTTAGTTACACTTTCATTGATATATTTATTAATGGTATAGCTGAAGTCATTGTCACCCTGTATTGAGAACTGGCAGATTGAATTCATGAACAGGATTTCCCCGGATTGGAGAACAGGGCTACTGAACAAAATTTATAATAACCTTAGATTCAATCTAAACAAACAAGTGCATCACTTGGATCACAAATTAAAAAGCCTCTTTGAGATAAGTGACTGGAATAACGTTAAAGCATAGAGAAAATTTTGTAATAAATCTTTCAAGCAAAGAACTGAACCAAAATCTTAGTGTGCAAATAGAAGTTATTTTCTGGTATTTGGTTAAGTCGTTCTAAAATACTTTCGAGGTTACATGTTTAAAAGAGGAGATTTGATTTTTACATTATTATGTGATGTGGCATAATTATATAAGACGATGGAGTTGCGATTTCAAATCTGAAGTCACCATCGCCCGTAAGTGCCAAAAATAATATGTTGAAAGTGTGGCTTGGTGACACAGAATGGATTGGCTACAAATAAAAGGTTATTCTAGCTTAAAAATCGAGTAATGGGAGTTGTTTTCTGCCTTTGTTTATGTCCTGGAACGCTCTTCCCAAGTGTGGCGTTTCGAAAAATTTCGTTGAGGAACCAAGTCAGGTGGATGTGCATTTTGTTGAACAACTCTAACTTCCTTTGATGCCTGTGTGCAGTTCACTATCCACTGGTTCAAGGTTTCAAGATTTGACCAAAATAACTTCCTAGCGGCTCTAAATCATCTATCATTTGACAGAGAACACAGTGGCTGTTGATGAATTAGTTTGTGAAATATTTGTGCCCTAGGATTCTTTTTTAATTATTCACCATTATCACTAATTATACTTACAATTAATATTACTCATCACTAATGAAGTGATCTGAGGAGATTTTCGTATGTCTTGACGGCCGAAAATGATCCCTGTTTATCCTGGAAATCCACAACTCTCTCCTTCTTTCACTCATCTCTAGAGTTTTATCTCTTTCAGTTATCACAACAGCGGGG
>NC_087214.1:50348292-50363313 GCF_015104395.2 Macrobrachium nipponense
AAAGACAGAACTTCCTGAAGTTACTCATTGTGAGAAGATTTGACAAAGAGTGGAACTTAATTATGAACTCACTTAGAAAAGTGCCTCGCCTCTGAGGAATTTGAAATTTTTTCTTTTATTTATCTCAATCGTGATCCTGTTACACATTCTAAGAAATATATACTGGGTTTAAAGTCTATAAGACATCCGTCTATAAGATCCCCCCCATGCTCTCTCTCTCTCTCTCTCTCTCTCTCTCTCTCTCTCTCTCTCTCTCTCTCTCTCTCTCTCTCTCTAGGTTAATTAGAGGACCATTGTCGAAGACTGATTAATTATTGGGACATTTATATTCACAGACGGCTTCGGTCCCAGTAAAGATCGCAAAAAATAAAGATGGTGAAATATTTGAAAACACTGACATTAATTACGGCAGGCTCTATAAAGGCCAAGGGAAGAAAAGAATATATCTATGATCCCATATTTATGATGAATGAGTGAAAGCGTTTACCAGTGATACTTTCAGTCCCTCTATAATATTATTTAACATCATTATGGATCAAGTTTATACAAATTAATACTGCGAGCCGAGATATATCTACACCGTCAAGTATGGCATTAGGTACCGCCTTCAGAATTTCAGATATCTACATAAATTTTTTGTACATTTCAAAAGAGACTTTTTATCACGTTGGGAAAAGTCAGATCCAAATATAGATTGTGATACCTGAAATTTTTACCTGCAAAGGATCATTGTACATCAATTGCAGGGAATGCCAACAGTACCACAGCGCTCCCTCATCTCGTAGTGATCGATCTGAAAAGTTAAAAGCTAAAATATATAATTCCATATACCAAGGAATCACAAAAGCAAGCACGCCATTATGTTTATCAGCTGAAGCCACTGGGAGAGTCCAAAATGAAAAGAGAGTGCCAGGTGCTTTCGGGTATTTAACCCATCTTCGGGGCACTAAGTAATACAGAGCACAAAACGAGTGAGCAGTTAAGCTCTCACAGAAGCAAAGTGAAGGAAAAAATATAAAAAAATATGTTTACAATAAGGCCATTACAAATAGAAACAATACTCGTCCAGACAACTTAACTACTCAACACCCCAACAAGTCAAAAGAAGGAAAGCAGTTGAATCATGACCCCATAACTCAGAAATGCAAAAGCTGACTACTTGTCGACCAGTTTATAAAACAACTAAATTCATAATTATGAATAGTAACAATAATAACGGTAATATCAACATACGTAAAAATACATCACCAATAAAAGACACGACGACGAGCAATACTAAAATAACCGAATGAACAGCAATATCAGTAAGAAATACATTAAATGAAAAACGCCATAACTGAGAGACCTTCGTCCGTTTGTGTTTCATCTGCGCAGACTGATTTTTAAAGAGGTCGTCCTCCTTGTGCGCTTTCGCCTTTCCTATATTATTGTTATAAATCTGAGTGTTTATGATCTCCATAAGAAGGTGTGAGGTTCTTTCTATGGAAAAGATTCAGGAGAATCACCAGTTTGCGTCTTCGTCACAGAAAGACGACGATATCGGAAACATTGACGGAATGAAACAGACCTTCGTCATCTTCGCTCGATTGAAGGAAGTCGCCATTAATGACCCTACACTTCCAAGGCTCAGGCTGGTGACCCCAGTCCTCTCCAACCTCCACTCTGATGACCCACTTAAGTCGACTGACCACCGTGTTATTCATTCATTCCCTTCCGACGTGTACAGTCACAATTGGTGATAGAGGAAATGAAGGAAGAAATCCTTCCTTTGGCAGAAGGAGGAGATGGAGGAGCCAGCAAGGAATCGAAGCTTGCTTACCTGGCACAGGGGACACGGCCTGGGATTCATATCTGATGAAGCTTCGCTTTGTTCACCTACTTTGTTTTTTCTCGCTTTTATCATTTCATTTGTTGAACGACTTTGTCTTTATAAATATTAAATCAAAATCACAAGTTCTTCGATAATAATATCAAACATGAAGGATATTGTTGAATTTTGGCTGAATTTAACATACGCATTTTCTATACAGAAAATTAAATAAAAAATAAATGACTATTGATTGAAGTGCTCCTACAGTGCTGCTTTCTAGCTTCCTTCAGTCATATTATATTTGGGAGGCTCAGCTCCGAAAAGGTGCGAGCTCTCATCATCATCATCATCATCTCTTGTTGCGAATGCTCTATAGACATGGAAATGTAGTAACATACTTTTAGATAATATTACACAATATATATATATATATATATATATATATATATATATATATATATATATATATATATATAATTATAATCACTTAGCACGTGATTAATTAATCACACAATATCCACAGGGGAAAAAGAAGAGGCGGGGTGTAGGTCCTGACCGGTTTCGACTTTATTTCCAAGCCATTGATGAAGGACTGATACATAGTATTAGAACTCACAAATATATATACTACAGAGACAGTACTGACGAACATACACAAACGTTTGAGACTGCAGATCCACCCACAGGCAGGTGTCAAGGTAGGAGTGGCTTTCAAAAATCATTGGCTAAAATTTACAATAAATTCTCAAGGGACACTACCGATAAACAAAGTGGTGAAAGAATGTTAATTTGAATTTAATGGAATGTTTTACTCACAATTTTGTTATGGCAATGGGAAACCCTCTGTCCCCAGTGCCTTATAAGTAACTTACATATGGAATTTTTTAAAAAAGAAAATATTAAAAAACCTAATTCCAAGCAATGTAGTTTGGTTCAGATGTGTTGACGTCATAATTTGTGTATGGCCAGGGAATGAAGATGTAAATAATTTTTTTGCTATGTTAAATCAATCAGTACCGTCAATTAAATTTACTATGGAAAAAGATGGATGCCTACCCATTCCTGGATTGTCCTCATACGGAGAAATAGTAAGGGGTTTAAAATATAGTGTTTACAGAATAATTACTAATATTTTTCCATATGTACATTTCTATTCCGGACAAAACAATAAGGTTAAAAAATCAGTGTTTGCATCTATGTTTCTAAGAGCACTACGGGTATTTACCCCAGAATAGATAGATGAAGAAATAGATAATATTCGGAATACAGGCAAGAAGCTGAAATATCCGGACAGTGTACTAAACAATGCATTAGAAGCGGCAAAAAGGACCAAGTATCAAAACCAAAAAGAACCTTACAACACAAAAAATTATTTGCTTTTACTACCTTATAATAATAATATGAAAGATATCCATTATCTCTTAAAGAATTTTTGTGTTAATGTCGCTTTTAAAAACAATGAAACATGTACTTTTCAAGAACTCGCCCGATAATACTAAAGGATGTGTATATAAAATTACATTGGTCAAACGGGAAAAGCACTGGAAAAGAGAATAGATCAACATAAAAAATGTTGTGATATGCACAGGGAAAAAGTGGTATTTTTGTACATGTTAGTGAGAACAATCATGCTAGTAACCAGGGAAGGTTAAAAAGAGATTGTGTGTTCTAATAATTTAATGGAAAGGAATATCATTGAATCTAGCTTTATAAAAGGAAGTTACAACAATAATATGAACATCAGTCAAGGAATGTAGAAAATTGATCCTTTAATGTCAAAAGAAATTTGTAAACTGTTTAAATTTTAAAGTAGGCAGTAGAGATGTATGGAAATAGGATTATTATATTTGTAAACACAGTAAGGGGGCAGGAACGGTAATGAGTTTCCAACCCCGCCTCCCTGACACCTGTCAGGTGTGGACTTGTTCTCTCCTACCTTTATCGGTAGTGTCCCTTGCGAATTTATTGTAAATTTTAACCTAATGATTTTTGAAAGCGCACTCCTACCTTGACACCTACCTGTGGGTGGATCTGCAGCCTCAAACGATTTTGTGTATTTTTGTTCGGCAGTACTGGTCTCTGGTAGTGTATATATTTTTGTGACTTCTAATACTATGTATCAGTCCTTCGTCAATGGCTTGAAAATAAAGTCGAAACCGGTCAGGACATATACCCCGCCTGTGGATATGTTTATATATATATATATATATATATATATATATATATATATATATATATATATATATATAGTATATATAGATATATACTATATGTATGCTAAAGTAGGTCAAAAGAAGAGAGGAGAATCATCTGTAGGTAAAATCGGAGAAGGCACATGAACTGACAGAGGAGACATGCTTGTGGAATTTGCTGAAAGGAACCATATAAAAAATCATGAATACCTTTTTCATATAAAAGGGACATAGAAAAATGGACATGGGGAAGCCCAAACAAAGAAACGAAAGACGAAATACATTTTATTTTCAGTGTAAAAGTGAATTTAATCAAAGATGCAACAGTGTTAAACAAGTTACAAGTCAAGTCACCATAGAATGGTGAGAAGTAAAATTTGTCTAATTCTAAGGAAAGAAAGAGAAAAACTAATTTTAAGAAAGAAAATAAACACTCCTGTAATAAGAGAAAAATCTAAAGAGTTTAGTTTAGCAATACAAAATAGATACTCCCGCCTACATGACGAAATGGAAGCAAGTAAAGAAGAAATGAATTTGTATTGGAATCAGCACAAGAGATAGGTGGAAAAGTTCCTAACCAAGATCAAGGAAAACTATCAGAAAACACCAAAAACTTAATAAAGAAACCATCGGTAATGAGGGTAAAATCCAAGAGAGATGAAATAGAACTAGCAGAACTATCCAAAACAATACACAAACTAAAAACCCAAGACATTCGTAAACACAATCAGACCAAAATTGAGGAAACACTAAAGAAGGGAAGAAGCATCAAGTTGATGAAAAGAAGACTAGGAAGGAAAAAGCGCCAACAGATATTTGCTTTAAAGGATGAAAACGGAATTATTATCAACAAGAGAGATGAAGTGATCAAAATTGCTGAGGATTTCTATACAACACTGTACAATAGGGATATAGGTAATAACTTTGTCAATAAAAGTAATGAAACGCCTGAGCCGGTGCCAAAAGTAACATTAGGAGAAGTAAAGAAAGCATTAAAAGGCATGAAAATAAACAAAGCTGCAGGAGAAGATGCCTAACAATTGATTTAATAATAGATGGAGGATATTTCACAATATTAAAACTCGCTGAACATAACACAAGATGCTTTATACCTTAGCTTGGAAAAACTTTATCATTATATTGATTCACAAAAATTGAGACACAAAGACTTGAAAAATTACCGCCCAATAAGTTTACTCTCAGTAGTATATAAAATATTTACAAAAATCATATTAGGCCGAATAGAAAGACAGCTAGACTTTAATGAACCAAGAGAACAGGCAGGTTTCAGAAGCGGGTATTCAACAACTGACCATATCTATGTAATTAACCAGCTAAAGGAAAAATCAACAGAGTATGACGAACCACTAAGTATGGGATTTGTAGACTGAGAAAGCTTGATTCTGTCAAAACTTCAGCAGTAATGAAATCTCTTCAAGAGCAAGGAACAGATGAATCTTATGTTAGAACACTTGAATATATGTATACGGGAAGTAGAGTCATCCTAAAACTACATAAAGACAGTTAGAAATTTCCGACTGAGAAAGGAGTTAGACAGGGAGACCCCATCTCTCCTAAATTATTCACAGCGTGCATAGAAGTAGTTTTTAAGAATTTAGATTGGGAAAATGTAGGAATTAACAGAAATGGCAAATGCCTTAATAACTTAATTATTGCAGATGACATAGTTCTACTCAGTAAATCGGGGGAGGAAATACAAAAGATGATAAAAGATTTGAATAGAGAAAGCAGAAATATGAGTAAAACGAAGATAATCAATGAAAATTCAGAGAGACAACAAATAAGGGTTATGGTCGAACCTCTAGAGATTGTTAACGAATTTGCGTATTTAGGACAGACAGAAAGTGTTTCCCCAGGGCATGAGACAGAAATTGGAAGAAGGATAAGCATGGGATGGAGAGCTTTTGGTAAACAAAATGAGATTATGAAAGGTAAAATGCCACTTTCTCTAAAAAGAAAAGTATTTAATCTGATGTTCCTATCAACATTAACTTAGGCATCAGAAACTTGGAGCCTTACTAAAGCTTTAGAACATAAGCTACTTACAACTCAAATAGCTGTACAACTCAAATAGCTGTGGAAAGAATAATGATGGGAATAAACACCAAGAGACAGAAAAAGAGCAACATGGATATAAAAGCAAACCAGAGGATATTCTAATAAGTAAGAAAATGAAATGGGATTGGGCAGGACATATATTGAGAATGTCAGATAATAGATGGACGAAGAGAATAACAAAATGGGTCCCTGTAGATTGCAAACGAAGCAGGGGAAGGAAGAGAAGACGATGGGTTGACGCGCTAAGAAAATTTGCGGTTATAAAACAGCATAAAAAGACGAGAAACAGAAGGTAGAGATTGGACATGTCTGAGGCCTTTGTCCTGCAGTGGACTAACAATGGCTGACGATGATGATGAAATTCCTGCATAAAAATAACTGGCGGAAAGTGGAGATAATCCTACCTGACATCATCCCTTTTCAGTCAAACGGAATAAAGGAATACAACGAAAAATCATATAAGGAATAAATCAAAATGCAATGAATAATTTCAAGTTTTATCCTCGACTGAAAAAATCGTTTTTCGAATCAAGCAAATTAGTATTTGACATATTTCCAAGAATTTATATATATAAATATATATATATATATATATATATATATATATATATATATATATATATATATATATATATATATATATATATATATATATGATTGGTATTTAAATCCCAGCTTTAAAAGCTAAACCCGCTCCAGTTTCTGTACAGGAATGATTTCCGCATAAACTAGATATAAATATAAATATTACCTCCGTAATCGGATTACTTGGCTTCGTCTCGACTGTGAGGTTGTTGGAAATAAACTTCTAAAACACTACTGTCTGATCTCGGTGTCACTCCGAATCATTTTAGTTCACCTTCCTGACAACGAAACGGCTGAAATATTTGTGATCTAGTTATAATTGGTACTTTGCATTGTTAATTCATTACTTCTCTTTTAACTTACATCTTAATAAATAAGAGGGATTTCTTGGTACATTTTGAACTCAATCTGGGAATCGGAGAAGGAATTTTGATTCTTGCACAAAGGAAAAACCACTAAAACCCACTGCTTCACATATCACGATAAATGAATTTATTTCCTTAATGGAAACGTGAAGTTTTACTCTTCTTCCGTAAGAAAAATCTTGTACCATAAGCGTCCAACACCGAAAAAAAAAAAAAAAAAAAAAAAAAAAAACACAAACTGTCCAGGGATGCTGTTTTTTCATAGGCCTACCTCCAATTGAGAAGGAAGAGTTCTGGAACGTGAAAGTAGAGACCGCTATCCTTTGGTGTGAGTTATACTTCCCACAAAGTAGTATTTTATTCTGAATAAGAGGGGTCACAAATGGCAACAGCTGCAAGTAAGTGTGCTGATCCATTTTTGAATAATTAAACCGGTCATATGGTGCCATTTTCAATTTCTCTAAAAAAAAAAAGACATGTAAGATAAGTATTCTTGTTTTAATAGCGTCTTTGGTCATTTTCTTTTCTTTTTGCAGAGTAGGCCTATAGTTGGGGCACTGCCGCCATGTTGAGGTTCGTAGCCCACCGTGTCTTACCATCAACCGAATTGTTCTTTAGTTGCTGTTGGTTCGTGTGGACGAGATGAAATTTTTATCGGATATGGGACTTCGATTGATATTAAGACCAAAGTTTCATCATAAAGAGCCGTTTTAACACCCGCACATTCACAAAGAGATGATGTATCACAACGCAAATAATTACTGGAAACGGAAATGTGAATGAATCGTTCAAGATAACCTAACTACAAAACATTTTCCCCCATTCTATTCGCCCTCCCGAAGTTGACGATCATACAACTTAGAGCTCCTGTTGACCTATAATAGCATGTCAATTATCTAATTGTCCACTTATTTTCGGATGCCTCACTCAAATTGATCTGTACGCTATCAATAAGTGTCTGTCTCTTAACTTCCCGCCAGTACGCGCCACTCCCAGCTATGCAATGTGTTTCAATACATTCTATCGATGCTGGCTTTGACGACCATTATTCGGCTAATTATCTCCATAGAAATATTTCTACTTTCATTGTTTATTACATCCAGTAAACACGCACTAACATCATATTATATCCTCACGGTCTGTCAATGTAATTTACCATTGCTAATATGATTTATAATGCGTCTCCAACACAGACATAAAAATCGGACAACCGAAAGTGCAAATCTGTCAGCTGTGTGCAAGACATAGGGCGTCAATCACTGGAGAAGCGATCTCCCTGTCGAGAGTGACTTCGGAAGGCCATATTGAAAGGTCTCGGTCCAGCTCTTAGTACTATATTTTACTATTATATTTTTAATCTTTATTATTATTATTTGACCTGATTTCACAGAGAAAAATTACCTTACGAAAACAGGCCTAAGCACTCCAACCATTGTGGTCAAGGCCTAAGCATCTGCTCTTGGATCTAAGCAGTGTCAAGCATAAATGCTACCTGTGTATATTACAGGACTTTCTTTGCATACAGTAGCGAAGACCTAAACTAACAGTAATGTAGTACGATCACTAAACACTAAACATTCACAATGCACTTATCAAGCAGTAATGCAAGCACTCACACTTACATACATTCACTATATACATACACATACTTAACATACACTCACACTCAATAACACTAAACCCTTTGAATATCCAACACCCACTAGGCACTCACTATACACTAAATCCTCACTAAACACTTACAACACTAAGCTCACTAAATAATCATTATACCCCAAACACTCGGTAAACATTCATTAAACACTCACTTAATCCTAAACATTAATTAAACACTAAATACTCAGTAAACCCTAAGCACTCATTAAATACTAAATGCTTACCAAACTTAAATATTTATTAAATACTAAACAGTGAATGAACATCCACTCATTAAAAATCCAATAAACACTTACATACATTTGCTAAACACTGACATTCACTAAACACTCACTGAATACTTACTAAACATTCACCACACACAAACGGTCATTAACTTAAACTGAACCTAAACACTCACTAAACATTGACTGAATACTTGCACACTAAACATCCACTAAACCCTAAACACTCACTGAATACTTACACACTAAATAATCACTAAACACTAACATTCACTAAACCCTCACTTAATATTCACTAAAACCATAAAGACAAAACATTCACTGAATACTAACACAATAAACATTCAATAACATTCACAAAACATTTTCTAAACCCTAAAGACTCAGTAAACATTCACTGAACACTGACACATTAAACAGTCACTAAACCCTAAACTAAACATTCACAAAAAATTTACTCATAAACATTCACTAAAAGCTTATTCACTAAACCCTAACAATTTGCTAAACATTTACTCATTAAACATTAACGATAAAAAAATTCACGATCACACTAATGTTTCATTTCTCTTGTTTTCTTTACATTTGTCTTGTTTTCTAGTTTGCTCTTATATTTATTCATAATCTTCTTGAGAGAAAGGAAATGTTCGAAATAACTTGGTGTGTGGAGAGATTGTTTAAAATTAGAGATCCTCTGTGTCCTTCCTCAGCCAGGTGTATTATATCTGACGAGTTTTACACAAGCCGAAAAAAAATCGGCTATGGTAAAAACAATATTCATTCCTAAAAATGATAATATAGAAATGTATTCATGATTTCATTAGTATGAAAGTCAGTTGAAACCAAAAGAAGGTAGTCCTGCTTCGATAAAACAAACCGAGTAGGCTATAGCGCAATTATTATGATCTGTATTCTGACTATACCGTATATATTACATATGAATTACTATCTATTTAATGTGTGCGTATTACTCTATTTAACAAATGTTATACATGGACTTTTTACAGCAATAACTCTAATAATGGTAAGAACTTACATGCTACTTTACAGTGCCAGTCTTCCAGCCACTGCTACACTAATGTTCATCTCGTAAACAAATAAACAAAGCTAAAGCCAGTATTATAATTAAAGTCAGTTGCTTGATTGACAAAATAATAATATGACCGAATTATCATAGGTCTACAGATGACTGTTATTTATATGAAACAAATAAATAATATTTGTATGAAATAAATACAAAGGATATGGAAAGGATAAAAATATTTATTAAATATATCACGATAGTGTATAATAAGGGTCAACAATAGACTATTATAATAGCTTAGACATTAATTATTAGGGTTGCCCTTCGCTCTGCCCACCTGTTAGGGTGTGTCTCTCAGGGGGAAACCACCCACTAAAATGTCTGGAATTGCCATTACAGCATTCTAGGATATGAAGTGTTATTGTAGTACAAATTTCACTTGGATGTAGGTAACACACACACACATTATATATATATATATATATATATATTATATATATATATATATATATATATATATATATATATGTTGCTTTAATTCCATGTCTGCAGAGCTTTGGCAGCAAGAGATGATGATGATGATGATGATGAGGGCTCGCCACCTTTTACGGAGCTGAGCCTCCCAACACATTATATATATATATATATATATATATATATATATATATATATATATATATATATATATATATTATATATATATATATATATGTTGACCATTGCGGGAGAACTTCAATCAGTAGCCACATATATGTGATTTTAATTTTCTGTATAGAAAATGTTTATGTTAAATTCAGCCAGATTTTAACAGTAACCTTCATTTTTGACACTTTCATCAAAGAACTCAAAATAAGTCTTGATTTTATTCCTGTAAAAGAACTCTAAGTCTTGATTTAATTCTTATAAAGACTGAAATCGGTAAAAGAAAAAAAGATGCAAAAGCGACGCATCATCAGAGATGAATCTCAAGACGTGTCCCCTGTGCCAGGTAAGGGAGCTCACACTTCTTTCTGGCTTCTTCTTCTTCTTCTTCTTTACGAAGTATATCGTTCGGATGGTTTTCATTATTCACTATCCATACAATAATTAGTTTGAGAAAGTTACTTTTACAATATGAAATTGGAATCTATTATCACAAGTAAAAAAATAAACTGCACAGAAAAGGCCTCGTTTTATGCAGGGTTTTAAGTATTTCGTCCAAATCATTATGAAATATCTGTTAAAGATTCCTATTTTATGCATATACCTTGGCTTATCTAATGTTATCCACTGGTTTCAAGATCTTTCTAGTGAAAGAAAAAAAAAACTTATTTCAAGTTAGCATATAGAATTCAAATATTAAGTAATTTAAAACTTCCTTAAATTAGTGTAAATACATTCAAATTCAAATTCAAAAAGTTTATCGATATACATCAAATGGAGTGTAGCAGCATGCTGCTATACTCACCTACAAAATTCAAAAGAATCCAGGCAAAAATCATAATAAATACGTAAATAAAAATAAAAACCAGTAATGAAAAGCAAATATTTTACATGAGAAGAATTTCAACCCAATTATAATGCAAATTTTATACAAATCAAATGTTTATATACTAGAGCAAATTTCCAATAGGCAAAAAGCCATACAAAACAAATATAACAAAAGTAAATGTTATATAAAAAGAAAAAAATGTTTTAAGAAACGGTACAAAAAATCAAGTTATTACAAAATCCTACTAAAGGACAGGCAAATGGCTCACAATTATTTATTCCAAAATAAATTAGGAAATTTCTTGACAATTTTGGAGCATACATCAATTTTTTCAGAAAAAACATAACCTACTTGATTTGGTACATATCTATTCTGGGGTTACGAAACTCTGATCATTTATTACATTCCATAACATAATGTTGTAAAGTATGTTTCCGTAACTCACCGCATAATTTACATTTAGAGTTTTCATTATCAATGTATTCCCAAGAATATTTATATCCCAAACGCAACCTCATTATTAAAATATCTAGTTTAGACAGTGCCCTACCATATACAATATTGTTGTTTTAACAGACAAACAAATAGAGTCTCATACTGACACTACCATTGTTTAAAATTTGTCGAATTTCAGCCGCTTCCCACAAAGACCTCTTGATTTTTAGCCCTTTTTTTATTCTGCTCAGAGTCATTGTGCTTTCTGTATCAATATTATTTTTGTTTGTAGCATCCTTTGCCAAACTATCGGCCATCTCATTCAAATGAATACCAACGTGAGATGGTACCCAGTAAAATTTGACAAAATACCCTTGATCTCTATTGCATATACAAGTTCTTTACACTTACTTACTAATTCCCTGTCAAGTGGATATCTAGAGTTAAGTATAAGAAGAGCACTCTGGCAATCAACGAAAACAAAACACGTCTTTCATCTCGTTTACTACTAAGGTTAACACCCTTCATGAATGGCATGTAACTCAGCAGTAGTAGTAGAAGTTTTATCTTCTATTCTCTTTGACAGCGTCTCGTCAGTACTCACATCATTTTCATAAAATTCCCTTATAACCACCCCACATCCAACCTTGATACCATTCACTGAACCATCACAGTACATATGTATACTATTAGCTTTAGGTAATGTGTTGATTTTAGACAGAATTAATTGTTTCAATTCGTATGTGTTGCACTCACTTTTTCTACAGTCAAGTTTACAAATGCTTACATTAATTTTGTGACACAACCACGGCTTCATTGGAGCTACTTCTTGTAATTTTACACAAAATTTTATAATATCATATTTCATCAGTATATTATACAGTTTCTTAAAATACATGTTATATTTAACAGGGCAAACTCTATTGCCTGAATAACTGTCAACAGCCTCTTTAAGGTTTTTTCTCCCCTCCGCATCATACGAAGAGCAGCCATAGCCGCTACCTCTTGTATTCGGTCAACAACACTCGGTAGATTCAATTCCAGTCTCATTATTTCAATCCTAGTACTCATGGAACAACCTAAAATAACTCTCATTGCCTTATTCTGGATTATTTCAAGAGGTCTCAACTCTGTGTTCGAATAATTCACCAACACAGGTGATGCATAGTCTATAACTGAACGCACCGTACTGATGAACATCATCCTTAAAACAGGAATACCAGCACCGTTACCTCTATTTGCCAACACCTGTAAAGGTCTCATTCGAGCTAGGCAAACATTTTTCAAGTAATTAATTTCATCCGAGCTTTTGTTAAGTACATACCAAGATACTTATAACTATATACTTTTTCCAAAGTTTTACCATTTATGGCAACCGTATTACTATTAACCATCCTTGACTGAAATTTGCTCTTTTCTTCATTTATCACCATGTGCATGCACAAATTCTGTAATTCTGCCATGGCCCTTATTAAAATGGTTTCACTAACACACTGTATCAAAATATCATCAGCATAAACAATCTCAGTACCAGCAGGAAAATTATGCCTCGCAATTCTATCCATCAAAACATTAAAAAGGGTAGGACTAAGACCATCACCTTGAGGAATACCTAACTCCATCAACATTTCTTCGGACTCATGTCCTTGGAACCAAACTTTACATTTCGCTTGACCGAAGGTTGGTGGTGGTAAAATTCATTTGAAGTGAGCGGCTGGATTGGCACCCCTGGAACACAGTTTGGATGAGACTGGTGTTGATGATGCATGATAACTTATAAATCTTACTGCCAATTTTCTTATTAATATCATAAAAACGCCAAATTATCAGAATATGTTAATATATTTGACGGAGAATTAAAACACACCAGAGAAGGAAATTGGAAATATTTTTTATATATAAATAAATGGTTTAATGCGAGTCGTATAGGCCTAGAATGATCGAAACTGGTATCGACATCTGTGTGAATGGATTTATCGGTGCTTTGGGAGTTACACTAAATTACACTCCAGAGCATTTATTGAACGTTTATTAGCTAATATTTTTCTACTAAATGAATTTTTGTTTTATTGTTACTCTTCAACCTCTTGCTCACTATCAAGTCATCTACCACACATTACGGTATTAATAATATAAGAAAATACATTTTTGTTTTTCTGTTTTACCTCATTCTGGAGAGGGTAAACATTTTTCTCTCAAGGAGTGACTAATTCAGCCCTCAACCTTACGGTTTCAGAATTAGACCATTCTATACTGAAATGACCAATTATATATTTGGCACAACGGCAGCAAAAGAACACATCATTGGTTATAAAAATCGAATGCCACACAAATACTTATAAACAAAATCATGCTGCATTTTATAGGATTCCAATCTCTGCCTTTCACAGACCAGGCAAGGAATATTAGGCCTATCCAAATATTTATTTTACATTTTGATTATGATTAACGAAATAGAGATATTAGTTTTGTTTTTAACGCTGTATATGCAAAACGTATATGCCAACAATTTTGAGTGCTAAAATAATATCCTCCTCAGACCAAAATAAAAAAATAAGAAAATGGTTAGGCCAGCTATGAAGCACTTGACTAAATTGCTGACGAGGTATGGGGCTGGGGAATAGGTAACCGGAAGGGGAGGGGGTGTTAGTTAAACGGACTCCCATTTGATTTTATCCTTACGAGAAGGTAGGGTAAGGACAATACAAAGATATAATTACAGAAATGAGGAAAAGTAATTGTTAAACATGAAAAAGAATAAATAACTATCAGAGAGATTTAGCCAATTGAACTATTGTGACCCCAAGACAAGTTTGATGCTAATTCACATATCCAAAATACTAATCAAAAACAATTTTCATCAAAAACAACAAAAACTGAATGTGCAAGGTCGTACAAGCAGCGGGAACTGGATCTTCGAGAAACTGAACTGACAAATCCAGGGAGAAATAGTCGACAAATTCGAGGCAGAAGTGACAAGAAATCCAGTCACGATTCCCACCAGACGAAAGGCCAAGATGAAGACATAATCCACTCTTGGTGGAGAGAGAGAGAGAGAGAGAGAGAGAGAGAGAGAGGAAATGTTTCAGGAGTGGATGGTGGACAACAGAGGAGAAGAGATTTATTATCAATTGCAGCTTTTGTCTTACTCTGTTTCCAAGCTTTTTGGAGGAATTTTCT
>NC_087214.1:50363813-50381453 GCF_015104395.2 Macrobrachium nipponense
CGTGCCATTCAGAAAGGAAAGGCAAAAGGTTTAGCTGGAGAGTTTATAAATAGGCATAAAAAGTACCTTACTATTACCATATTATGCAAAGGAGGTCATAATTGGTTTCGTTTAATAACGAAAATTAATACAGTCTTATTACCTGGGGCCGCGCGATCTTTATAAGATGGTTGTGCAAACTACAGTAGTAGTATTACATAAAGCTTTGGATAATAGAAATATCCAGAGTTTTACAAGTTTTGAACAGACTTAACGTCGACAGGAAGGTCGTGACGATGTTTCCGAATTTTATCGTTTTTTTTTTTTTTTAAGAGAAATGTTTCATCCAGTAACTGTTTTATGACACTTCACGGACGGCAGATTGCAGCTGTGCAAAAGTTTAGGACATGACTCGGTTGTCACATATCCTTTTTGGTTACAATTTGAAATTTCAGAAATTTAGGTTTTTTTACCTAAATATTTTATCCTGCCTTTTTTCAAAACTCTACAGAGATTCTTATCAGTATTATAGTTGTCTTCTAAATTTGGTGAATTCGATTGCATCTGTATTATGAAGTTATAAGAACTGTTTAAATCGGAAACGAGTATAAGCAGAAACCAGTAATTTTGATAGTACTTAATATAGTTAAATGTTGGTATATTGGTATCAAGGGTGTAGGTGGGTTTCGGTTAAGTAAACGTAATGATTATAACCTTATGCAAATGATCAATAATGATGTATAACTAACATTGAGAGGGATTGAAAATTTCAGTGGCATGCAGAGAATTTCTTGGTAACATCGTACTTTCTCTTATTTGTATTGCAGATCTCTTTCAATCTTTCATCAGAAATATATGTTCATAACTGTTTTGCCCTTTGGACTCTATGAAGGGTGCCTGAACGAATGCCAGTTCTTTCCGAATAACTCACTATTTCTTTTCCTTCCTCGGCGCCATAAAGCTTCTGATTCAAAGGGTCTGACGCTTCTTGGAATATTCTGGCCTTAATCAGTCTGCGAGGATGTTCTCCAATTAATAAGCCCCGGCGAGAGAGAATTAGAGAGAGAGGGAGAGAGAGAGAGAGAGATCTTACAGACTTTAAAACCAAGATGTGTTTCCTATTGGAATCAGAGAGAGAGAGAGAGAGGGCTGTAAAGCGAGAGAGAGAGAGAGAGCGAGAGAGAGAGAAAGAGAGAGAGAGAGAGAGAGAGAGAGAGAGAGAGAGAGAGAGATCTTACAGACTTTAGAACCAACATGTGTTACCTATTGGAATCAGAGAGAGAGAGAGAGAGAGAGAGAGAGAGAGAGAGTACGGTACAAGGAGTTATAAGGATTAGGATGTCTCAAAGACTTGTTAGTCCATCCGAGGAGACACCGTGCGCTCACTGATCTCTAGGAGCAGGTTTTACTGTTCATTCACAGTGTCCTAATGATTTTGTCTAGCTTTCTTTTGAACTCCTCCACACTGTTGCTGTCTACAACTTCTGATGGCAGTTTATTCTGTGTCACATATCTCGTATGTAAAGAAGTTCCCACAATGGGATGTGTTGTATCTCTTCAGCTCTAGTTTCCATCCATTATTTCTTGTCTGGATTTTTGTTTAACGTAAATAGGTTACTGTCTACTTTTGTTATGCCTCTCAGTATTTTGAATGTTTCTATTAGTTGTCCTCGTAATCGTCGTGTTTCTAAGCAATAAATGTCCAGTCTCTTTAGTCGTCTTCAGTAACCTATTGACCTCATGGATAGAATTATCTTTGTGGCTCTTGGCTGTACCCTTTCTCATCTATTTATGTCCTTTCTTAGAGTTGGTGACCAAAACTGTACAGCATATTCAAGATGAGGTCTAACTATTGATGTGAATAGATCCGCATCGCCGTTTCCTTGTTTCTGTATTTGAACTGCTACTTTATGTATCCCACTAGTTTGAGAGAGAGAGAGAGAGAGAGAGGTTAAAACCAAGATGTTTCGGATCATAAGAGAGAGAGAGAGAGAGAGAGAGAGAGAGAGAGAGAGAGAGAGATCCTACAGACTTAAAAAACAGTGAATGCTTCTTAGAATGTATAATAGGTTTATGAGAGAGAGAGAGAGAGAGAGAGAGAGAGAGAGAGAGAGAGAGAGAGAGAGAGAATGTACAATTAGAATAGGAGTGGTTCAATAAACAAATCTCTCAAATTGCTTAGATGCGAGACAATTGTCTTAGTAAGCTCTGAAGTAAGATAGACGCTTTGTAAAATCTTCTCATGAATGAAGAATTTCTCCGCTCACTGAGAATTCCTAATGATGGTCGATCTCTGGAAATTCTCTAAGACACAAATTGAAAACTTTCAGGGCTTAATTAATCTCGCGTCTCAATTATGCGCTCGTCTTTAGCGTCTTCGTGTCTCTCTCTCTCTCTCTCTCTCTGTCTAGTTCTGTATCTGTGCGTAATAATTTTTTTTTATTGAAGATGCAATTAGACTATATTAGGGTCCATTCAAAAAACAATTTTCATTAAAGTTTCTGATGCCAGCATAGCAAATGAAAATAGGTAATTTTATCACTCGCTTAATAACACCTTGTTTTTGTTGTGCATGGATTTTATTTTATTCCAAATTATGTTGCATACGAATAATTTACACACACACACACACACACACACACACACACACACACACATATATATATATATATATATATATATATATATATATATATATATATATATATATATATATATAATGTGTGTGTGTGTGTGTGTGTTAACAAAGAAGAGTAGAATGGAAAAAATGCGGTAAGACCTTCCTTTGAAGTCAAGGTTGGATTACACCAAGGATCAGCTTTAAGTCCATTCCTCTTTGCTGGCGTAATTTATGCTGAGTGAGCAGCTGAGAGGAAATTTGCTTTGGGATCTGCTGTTTGCAGATAAACCGGTTGTAACAACAGAAAGAGAAGGAGAATTGCAAGGGAGGTAGAGGCCGTTGGCATGAGGGCTTCGGAAGAGGAGGACTTAAGTCTATACTGCTAAAACAGAAGTAGTGTTAAGCATCAGAGACGAAAGAGAAGAGCCACATGTAAGGTTAGGAAAGGCTGGGTTAGATTAGGTGGGGAAGGTGGATGCGAGCTCTCCAGCTCACCATTAAAGCAGCCTGGGCTTCGTGGAAATAGGTTTCAGGGGTAATTTTTGATGAGAAGATTCCTTTGAGACTAGGATGAAGGTCTAAAAAAATTGATTAGACTGCTGTAAGGTGCAGAAACCCTGGCTATGCAAAGAAGGGAGGGAAGAAAGGAGGGAATTCTGGAAAAGACAGAGGTGAGAATGTTGAGATGAATCTTGGGAGTGCCATCCCTGGAAAGCATTGAAAGTGATCAAATGAAAAAAATGGCGATTGTTCGTAAAATAACGAGTGAAGCCATGGGAAGTATGACGAGGTGGTTTGGTCACATGGTCCTTAAGAAAGCTTATGACAGGGCCTACATCATCCCAGATTTTCAGCAACTCTTGAGGCCAAGTATATAAGGCCAGAATAATGTACTTCTCAGTAGGCCAGCTTTTCATTTATCATTATTGTGCTCTCATTGTTTTGGTATTTACCGAAAATTTGTAGAGCAGGATGAACTTACACGTGTGTATTTTTGTTTTACAAATCAATTTCATTAAGTAAAATCACATCCAGTAACGAATAAAAAATCCCAAATGCTTTTTAAACGCAAATCAAAGTGTAGTGTATCAAGATGAGGTCCCTTATTAGAAGAGAGAAGCAAATCTATTTCTCCTTCAAAAGCGCTAACCTGTCTAACGAAGGTGGTTCATAAGAGTGGAAAGGAGCTGAAGTGAATGAAAGTCATGGTGTGGACCCTTGGACACTTTCAACTTAAAGAAAGACAATACTTTTACATAAAAAACATAATGTATTTTAGTTTTGTAACATATGATATCTCCTTTTAAAACACACAATTCTGACTCACTTTGCCTACTATATACGTTTGAGGGGTTTTGAAAACAATGTCATTCATTTCGAAAAATGTAATAATAAGGATAATTCAATTTAAATCAATTTTCTGGCTATAAAATGTAATCGATGTCAATCCCCAAAAACGAAAAGAGTCAAACGAGATTTCTGGGTCCCGTGAGGCCTATTAGCTTTTACCAGCAAAATGTTGTGGGGCATTAAACCTCCATTCGGAAGCCCCTTTGCTATTTCCATTTAATAAAGGGAACATTTATGTTATTTATACTTTAATGGAATTCGGCGTAATTGGTTGTTATCTGGACCTCAACGTTGTAGAGATCAAACGAAGAGAATATCGGATTCGATTCGGCTTTTGATGGTTCGTTTCCCTTCGTCCGAGTAATTTCGAATTTTCGTACTTCAGACCATTAAATGGAATGTTTATTATTATTATTTTGTTAAAAAGAATGGCTGTCTTTAACGAATTAATTCTATATGATAACTTTTCTATTCTTCTTATATGATAGAAAGGATGCAGGAATGTTTTATTTTTATTTGAAAAAACCTGAGATTCTGGTGGCTGGAATATGAGAGTCTGTGTCCGTATAGGGTTAGTCAACTGGTATACTGGTATATTGTATACCGGTATACAAGAAGGCTGGATGACTGGTCTTATTCAAGTGGGTTCGTCTCCTGGTATAACTGGACGTGGCCAAGCAGGGTTCATCGTTGGGTATTCAGGCTGGTATTTTTCCTAGTTCTGTTGGTATTATGCTTCTTTTTCGAAGTTTCGACTTCCTCGCAGGTCATCATCGGGACGAGTTTACAGAGGAACTGGAGAAGATGTGGAGCAGCAGCATCAGCAGTAAGATTAAGGCAACTTTTTACTGGCACGGGCTCTTGTTTAACAGCAGCTCGTAACTGGTGATGGATGAAGTATTCTCCTCTGCAACATATCATTCGGCTCCAGTTTAACCACTGGGCCAGAAATGGAAAAATTTAGTGGGAGATAAAGTGTTATGGAGGCAAGTCCCAGTGAGTAGGCGAGCGTGGGAAGGAAATGCTAAAATTAGAATAGGAGAAAAAGTTTGGAAATCAAAGTTCCCTTGATATGTGATGAATGTTGGTAATGTGGTGAATGGATGATATTTTGCTTATACACTGGATGGCTGTATGCCATTGGATATTACTCACTTGAGAGTGACTAAGGTGAGGTGTTACTCTTCCCAGCACTGCTCGTAATGGTGAAGAGAAACACGGATGAAATGAATAAGTTAGGCAGCTGCTGTTTGGATTGAACAACAGGTGCTTGGGTTTGAAGGTTTGGATGAGCTGAGGTTGTTTACTGCTTAGCAGAGTCTTTCTGTCTACAGGTTTCCCTGTAAGAAGTTCGAAGAGAACGATAATTCCTTCGAATGTAAGTGTTATGGAGCTTTCATTCACTGCTCTTGGAACACGGTTGGCACTGTCTAAGCTGTCAGAAGGGGAAGGAGAAGGTTGTGAGGGATGGGTCTGGGAAGGAGGGCTGTCAACATTAGGATTTAAGGGAAGGGACGAGGAAGGCTCTGTATCACTTGGCACTATTTCTATGGGCAATGACTTGTCATTGGCTATCTTTTGTAGTGCTGCTTTGACTTCATTCTGCAGCTTCATCCTGGTCATTCCATCTTCTTCCTTGGGTTTTGGAATGGGTCGTGAAGGTTTTGTGGGAGGTAGAAGTTGAGAGAGTTGCCTTGATCACAGCAATTTTTTCAAGTCTAAACTTGCACTTTTTGTTCCATGCGTGATGCTGAAGAGAATAGTTTGGGCATTTGCTTTCAATTGCTTATCTTCTCTTGAAAGCATCTAAGCATTGTTTGGTTGGATGAGGTTTGCTATATATTCCACACCTCTCTGTGGCTGTGCAGCGACTGCTGTGTTGTGCAAAAATTCTGGCACTTGTAGCATCGGAGTGGCTCTGGAATAAAGGCTTCGGTGGGGGATGATCCCATTATACCAAGGGAGACTTGTTTGGGTATTTCTCCTTGGAAGGGGACGATGACTTTTCTTAAGGGGGTACCAGATTTTCCAGTGCATTTTTTAGCATCTAGAATATTTTTCAGTTGTAGAATAGGGTCTAGAGGCAGGGTGGTTAGATACCTGCAAATGACTGCTTTCCTGATTTTCTCCTTTGGGTCTAGCGGTTGAAAAACCGTATTCCCTCAAAAAATCACTTCAGTATCTCTGCTCTTTGGGGTGATGATCATATCGCCCACTAAATTAGGTCTAACAGAAATCCCCAGATTTGGATTCTGCTTCTCCAATTTTGCTATTTCAGCATAGGAGGCTTTGTATTTTGGAAGAAATGAGGGGTTAATTGCAGGAAACTTGCTGGGAAGAGGGGTTCTTTCATCTTGGGGTGGTGTTTTCCTGCAGGCTTTCTTCGTCTTTTGAACAGTGGTCCATCCTTCAGAATAGGAATCATCCTTCAACACAGGAGGGGCAGGGCTTCGTATTTCTGTTTCCATCACTTGAGTAGGTGCACCTGGAAGTTTGTTCTTCATCAGACATTTCTTGATCATTTTCTTCACTGGAAAAGGTTCCAGTCAATGTAGTTTCTTTTTCACGGATGAGTTGATAACGACTCATAAAAGGCTCTATGACGACGAGTCAGGGCAATCCGTATTCACGACGATGACAACAAGCAGGCAGATACATGTTGAAACTGCAACTGGAGAAGCAGCTCAGATCAAGGTGTTGATTTCTCATTAGCTGAGCCGGTCTCAGGCGAAATCTAGGATCCTAAACAGATGATCACAGTTCTTCTTGAGTGCAAGCATTCAGGGATTTATGGGGTTAGGCACTGGAACTCCTGCCATCCGCAGACGTTCCTGATTGGTTGGCATGTTCATGGGATTATTCGCCGCCATCCTCTGGGCAGCAGTGAGGAGGAGAAAAGTTTTTGTGTGATCTTCAAGTTCAGCTTCTCCTTCCCAATATGCAGCACTTCCAGGAGGCCTAGGCGGCTGTGGTCGGTTGCCTGGTCAATAATTTCGATGTTAGGAATAAAATAGTTCCTTTTAATTGTCTTGTTGTGGGGACTCCTGGTGTGATTATGAATAGCTACTTTTTGAGCATGACAGGAATTCCTTTTGGAGAAGCACATGGTGGCATTCCGACCTATTTGCTGAGACATCCTGGTCTTCTTGGTTTTGTAAAAGATAATTGCAAGGCTAATCTCCTTCGTGGGATCTCTGAGGCTGACATTTTCCTCGATGATATATCTGAGGGCTTGTTCATCTTCCTTGTATCATCTGGGATGTCAGGGCTGGGTTTCTGGTGGCACCATTCCTCAACATTCTTATTGACAGATTCCTCGACAGCACGATTGGAGTGTCCGTTATCGACGAGGACCTGGGCAATGCACTGTAGCTCACTGTGTGTATCATTCCAGGAGGAGCAGTGGGAGAAGACCCTCCTGACATAGGCGCTGATGGTGGAGCACTTATACCTCTCAGGACACTTGCTCTCTCCATTCATACACATACCCAGGTATGTAGGCTTAGTACTAAACTAGGTCTATTTCTGTTCAACAAGGACATCAAGGAAGGGGAGGCAGCGGTCTTGGCAGTGTCCAGTTGTGAACTTAAGGCAGTTGTGATGTGTGAAAATCGTGTCTCAGCTGCTTGATTTCTTCCATGATGTCAGCACCGACTATGGTGTCATAGATGTAGCACACGTACATCCATGGCTTATTAAAATTCTGAAAGACACTCTGCTCCACAGTGCCCATGTAGAAATTGGTGAAGAGGACTCTGAGGGGTGAACCCATTGCCACTCTGTCTATCTTTGTATGCATGTGGCCTCGATGGTGGAGAAAGGGGCCTTCTTGGAGCAAATTTCTAATGGGATCAAAAGATGTGCTCAGGGATGTTCAAGGGTGGAATGCTGGAAGTGGCATTAACGGTTAATGCCACCTCCAATGCCCTTCGCCTACCACCTATCATTGGCGATCATGACTTAGGCTTAGGGTACATCTATGGGAACATGTGCCCCATTGTAAGATAGATCCCTGCCCTGACATACCAGTTGGCTAATAAGCTCAATGCCATCTTAACTCCATACATCCCAGATAACTATAGTTTGAAGTCGTCAGCAGAATTCTGGAACCCCTACAAGCAACGCCCCCTGGAGGATGCATCGCTTCGATGGACATGGAGTCCCTGTTTACCAACCTCCTTGTCGATGAGACCATACAGATGATCTTAGACCGGGTGTGTACAGAGACTCCAGCACTCCACCCTTGAACATCCCGGAGCAAATCCTTATCAGGAGTTTGCACCAAGAAGGCCTTCTTCTCCAACCACCAAGGCCACATGTATACCCAGATACATGGGGTGGAGATGTGTATCCCCCTTGGAGTCCTCTTCGCTAATTTCTACATGGGCACCTTGGAGCAGAGAGTCTCCCAGAATTTAACAAGCCCAGGATGTATGTGTGCTGCATTGATGATACGTTCATCAGCGCTGACTCTGTGGAAGAAATCGAGCACCTAAGACACGACCTTCACACCCACGGCTGCCTAAAGTTCACAACTGAGCACTGCCAAGACTGCTACCTCCCCTTCCTTGACAGCCTTTTTAAACAGAAAGAGACCCATTTACTACAATGGTGTATATAATAATGGGGGCACCCCCCCCCCCCCCCGCCGTTATCCACTTTGGTAGCGATAGCCAGAAGCGGCAGGCAAACTAAGTCTGGTAACACATTCTCCTCCCTCTCTCTCTCTCTCTCTCTCTCTCTCTCTCTCTCTCTCTCTCTCTCTCTCTCTCTCTCTCTCAGACCCTGACAATAGCCCCCCTTTCTCTCTCTCTCTCTCTCTCTCTCTCTCTCTCTCTCGACTCGCAACCTCTCTCTCTCCATTTCATTAGGTCATCAAATCAGAGTCGGAACTGCAAAAATATATGTTTATTAAAAGTAAAGTACTAATTGAATAACTCAGATTCTTACAGGATAATTAAATGGAATGATAACTCAAGTTCAGATAACACAGATAACCCCCGGTATTGTAATAGTCTTAATCAGTAATTAGTCACACCATTTATCCCATCTCCAAAATATAGTTCCCTCCACACAGTCCCCTCCACTAGGACACAGTCCCCCTCACTAGATCCGCCTGTTTAAAAGAACAGGAGAACACACTAGTGAGCATACACAATTGTAAAGACAAATTCAAAAGATTAAATGAAATAGAACATCTTTACAAAATATCAAAATACAGTTAAGCCACAACTTTGGCTAAAGCACAATAATTTTTACGCATCTCCAGCCTAGAATCTCACTCACAAAAATAAATAAATTTTCGTAGAGCTATCCAGGCTCTTTCTCTCCAAGGCAACCGTCTCCATTGTTCTGGCTAGTTACCTGCCATTCTGAACGAAAGAGGCTCACACGTACAGACAAACTCACGCCCTTCATCCACGCCCTGAAACCACTCTATACTGGTTTCAAAGTCACCTTCTCGAACGCCCATAACTACAAGACGATCGTTGACCTGCTTAATAAGAATCTTAATGTCACACCAACCCAAAAAAGAGTTATCAGCATTCTTAAGCTGTTGCTCGGACTCTCTGTCTCCATGGGAAGTTAAAAATAATGAGTGTAGATTCCCCCTTTTTACAGATTAGCTCGGCCACCATCCTGGCTAGCCCCTGCCTAGCCACTGCTCACATAAAACAGCTCATCATATAAAAAAAACACATTGGCCGGCTGATTAAACACAAAATATAATAATAACTGCACATCTCTGGCAGTACAAAGTCTTGTTTATCACACATCATCTCCAAAAAAACCTCAACCAGGGCTATAATAACAATTGGGTGTAGAAACTTTTCTCCACCTTGAATTCTTGAATATCCCTCTTTGTCTGCAACTGCTTGCACAGACTCGTAGAAACGCTGTAGGAAGGCAAAACGTCTCCCTGCAGAAGACATCCAACGGCTTTTGTAGACCCAAAAGCACTGTAGAACCCCGTAGACTCCTAGAAACACGTTGTAAGTAGGCACACATCAGCAACAGCTCTGCAACGGCTGGTGGGCGTCTTGCTAGCGTCGGGGAACAACGATTATGGTGTGTTTGAGTATGTCAGTCACGTCATTGGTCAATTAAAGAAGAATTAACCCCAGACATACTTCTATCAAATAATGACCTCAAAAATTCCCAGAAAAACTAATTGAACGTCTCCCAATTAACTCCAATTAATATGACCACTGAACTAATTTCTAACTTCAGCTCGTGAAGGAACTCCATAGGATCACTAAATCATAAGTCATTATCCCAACCCCGCAAAGAAAAAACATTAAGTTCTCTAACTCAATTCTCCAAATTCACACATTAACATACACCTCACCCCAGAACTCACAGTAACTCCATGGACTTCTGTCATTACATTTCAAACTCACAAATTCTCACAAGTAAAAAAAAGAAAAAAGTAATGAGCCTATAACAAACACGTAACAAGCCCAGACCCAAAATTATCACTGAAAAATGTTCTCTGAAGCTCTGGTATTTCAACAACCCACACAATCAGTAAAAACTCTCCAATGTCTAACAGCAAAAACCCTTTTTACTGCTTGCATAATTAATTTCAATGAGACTTAATGTCAAACGCCCATTATACAATTCACAAACCCCCAACAAATTACATCTCCCGTCCAAAAAGAAATGCTATTTAAAGCTCAATCCCCAATTACATCTCTCGTAGGAAAAGGAAAAAAAGAAAAAGAAACAAAAATAACAACAATAAGTGAACTTTCCCCATTGCACAATGTATATAATATACATAACCCCACGTTTTCCCCATAAATGCGATATGTATAGTTATGGAATTTTGCCATCACAACTTTTCCATCTATCGGACAATGCCAAAAAGCAACCCCTTACACATGCATTTTCATGAAATGCTATGGTCAACCTTTCCAGATATTGCAAAAACTCTGAACAATCACCACTAGAGGATAAGTGTCATCACACCGGACTCATCACAGTATTGTCAGCAAAAAAAAAAAAATCTCCATGAGAACACGTCATGTGCTCGAACTGCAACATAAGAATGTCTAGTCAGACTTCCAACTTCAGAAACCCATGATTTCTGCAAAAAAATATTCTATACTGAAACTACATAAGCACTTTTCACAAAATTATCTCCAGGATATGACCAAGGTGCTCAAAAATTGTCTCAAAGACATAACTCCCCCATGATATTACTCAAATTATATAAAACCCCAATGTCACCTATTCGGCTCGTGAAACCACAGAAATTCAGCCCCAAATATCATACACACAGGAATAATCACATGTTTATCATGTTTCTCAGCTAAAACAAAAATAATTAAATGGAATGAGTAACTCAAGTTCAGATAACACAGATAACCCCCGGTATTTTATTAGTCTTAATCGGTAATTGATACTTAATAAATAGTTTATTGTCTGAGGGCGTAAGGAAATGGTTACATTTTATTCTGAAATATTTTTTTGTCCAATATTGACCATGGGTCATGGTTTTACTTGAAATTTATAATAGCATATTAATGTTTTCCATGATACCCGTGTTTGTGATGTCATTATCGAATGCTATATGACGGTAGATATATTGATAACAAAAAGTTTTTTGTGGTTAACAGAAAAATACAGCAAGACAATAATTATACCGAGGTTTAGAAAAGATACGACTGGATCGACCTTAGAGAGCAGAGATGTACATATAAGCAGCTGAAGTGAAATGGTGTGACTGGACTGTGACAAGTTTCCTGTGTTAGTTTTTCCATCTAGTGTCAGGAATCGTATTTTTCATCAATCAAGATATTTTTGGTATGTTGGGGTGGAGGCAATATTACCTAATTGTGATATTGCGGTTGCAGATGGATTTTTTTCCCTTTTTTTTTTTTTTTTTTGTGGCTGGGGTAAGGGAGCGAGTTATTTCAGCTTGGTCGCAGCTTGCTTTGAGATAGGAAGTAATTTTGAGTTGTCTGCCACGATGCATGTATTTTTAGAATACGGGTTAAATTATCGAATGTTTTAACATTTAGTGCATTATGTGAGATAATCAAGGCTTCCTTAGCATATAATTTGCCAGGTTTCAGCTCTTGCAAAAGATTGTGGTGTATTCCATAGCTATTGTCTCGTGGGCTTTGAATTTTACTTCGGCGCATTTAGTACTTGTTTATGTTTGTGTACACAATTGTCTGAATACCTGCGAGTACTTTTCGAGTAAGTTTGATCACTGTGAAAATTTTTTTTATTTTAATTTGGCCATGAATGTCAGGTAGACACAAAGTCAGTAGAGGTTCCTTCCCCCTTCGTCCCTTAGAATAGGGATCCCTGAATTGGCCAAGTGAGCGACAGGGATTATGGAACGGAATAATGGCCGAGATGTGTCGCCTGGAACAGCCCCCGTAACCTCTCGGCTGTTTCATTACGCACCCACAGAGAGAGAGAGAGAGAGAGAGAGAGAGAGAGAGAGAGAGGTGGGGAAAGGGACGGATGGCTGAATGGCACGTTCCGTTGTCTTACTTATTAATGGTTATTTTGTGTGTATGTATATATATATATATATATATATATATATATATATATATATATATATATATATATATATATATATATATATATATATATATATATATGTGTGTGTGTGTGTGTGTGTGTGTGTGTGTGTGTATGCAATAATGAATGGCCCCCATTAATTCACGAATTCACATCCCAGCACTGGCCTATAATTTCCCGCCCACAGTCGCAGAGAAACCAGTGAATCTGTTCAAATGTGATTAATCTTCCCCTGGTCGAGTCAGCCACTGAAACGAGTCTCATTAACAAAAACTTGGTATAAATCATTAGAAATGATGAACGCTGATCAAGCAACAACAGCCTATAATATAACGATGAATAAACGACTGAAGCTGACAATTTGTTAGAGCGGTGCCGCTCATTTCGTATTTGAAAGTTTTACAGACATAGCGACTCTAATGACGCTGGGTCTTCAAAAACTGGATGAATATGGCGTAATGGCGGTACCTGACAATCATGCATCACGACGTCACAAACCGCAATGTGCAATTTTTCCAGCTTGTGATACTTATACACAGATGGATTGAAGGGCTGGCAAATGCAAGGATAGATAGATAATTATCCGCACAGCACAGCAGAGTTATAGACACATCCCACCATCATTTAGTTGTTTATTCAAGAGTGTGACCCCTACATAATGCGCTTTGTAGATCTACAGGAAGACTCGACCGTAGGCTGTCTACCACCCTCCATGCAAACTTGACATCACGCCCATCTTTCTCTTTCATTGCTCTTTTGTAGTACGTCCTGTGTATCAGGGCTCTCATATTTGCTTCTGATATTGCTATTAAGTTCTTGCAGATAACAATTTTTAGTGACTGGTTCTGCCCCAAGTGTCTGCAAAAGGTTCCAAGTATATTTGCCCCTGCTTTCTGAAACAATTTTATCTTTTCCAACTGCTGCAAGTTATCATAATTATTCCCAGTTCATAATTCACAAGAATTGGCCCTTTTTTTTTTTATTGTGTTCAGAATTGCTCTGTACCTTCGGAAACTCATGCCGTGCAAGTTTCTTGACATTGTGATCTTATCTGCAATAATTTGAGACGTAGTGCTTAAGCCTATGACAAAATAATTATCATGGATATTTTGGTAATGCTTAATAACCCAAAATGGCTGACCTTTTATGTTGTTATGAGAGTGCGATGACTTTCATCCGTCATCTCTGTTTAGTAATGGTTCTTTTCGCCAGTAATTTAGTTAAAGGTTGGAACTTTGGCTGCTTCTCTTGATATAACTTTCTCGTGTAGTAGTATTAATAATGATAATAATAATGATAATAAGGAAGGAGGCCTTCTCTGAGGGTAGTAGCATTGATTATTATAGCTGTTAACGCCATTTCATTTATATAGAATCTTCTCAATTCTTCTTATTGTCTTTTTCTCATCAGCATGTAGCTGGTATATCAGGTTTCCTAAGGACATGTAAAGATTTCATTTGTCTTAGGTTTATTTCCTCTGAAGTGTCGACAGCGCACAGGCAGTCATATGATTCTGATTTACAGGTATTTATAGCAGGCAGGGCGTGTACAATCGGTGGGTAGGTCGGTAAGCAGGTACTGTAATTGGTCAATCTTCTAGGTTCTTCCGGGATTGTTTTGCTGGGTGATTTGGGTGTTGGTTGGGGTACCTGCCACCTGGGCGGTAGGTACTAATAGCCGTCTAGGTGACATCAACCAACACCCAACCCACGCCAACTACCCCGGACGGACCCAGAAGATCTCAACGCCTCAGTGACAGCTTTCGTCACCAACCATTGACCAATTACAGTACCTGCTTACCGACCTACCCACCGACTGTACACGCCCTGCCTGCTATAAATACGTGTAAACCAGTATCTTAATTCACTTTGTTGTATACTCTCATAGGTGACTGCCTGTGCACTGTCGACACGTCAGAGGAAATAAACCTAAGACAACTGAAATTTTATATGTCCTTAGGAAACCTAATATACCAGCTAGATGCTGAGAAAAAGACAATGAGAAGAGTTGTGAAGATTCTATATAAATTAAATGCTGTTGAAACAGCTATAATATTCAATAATAATAATAAATTTTATTGTCACCTCAAGGCCATATACATGGAATATACAAAGTGCAGACAGTAACTTACACAAACTAGATAGATGAGATAACCTGATAAAAAATGAATAAACGGCATCTTTCTGCTCCGATCCTCATCCTCACTCAACTCTTCCCTCTTGAAGTCTACTATTTATAGTTCCCAGTGCTCAACTTGGCGTCTAGACTCTTTACAAACAGCCCGTTGCTTCAGCACCACTTTTGATTAGACGTCTCCTTTACTCTGCCCCACTTGTCTACCATTTCTAACTCTTTCAAGTTGTCTACTTCGATGTCAGGTCATTCTGATAATTTCCTTCAATGGTTTCACCTATTCGTCATTATACGATCGCATGGTAACAGTGGTCTCTCGTTGCACTGAGACATTCATTGCTTCCCTGAACAGGAGTTTATTATTTAGTGTCGATCAACAGCGCCTCAGTGGCGTGATTGGTATGGTCTTCGCCTGCCAACTCGGAGGCCGCGAGTACAATTCTCGTGCATTCCACTGAGGGGTTAGAGATTGTATTTCTGGTGATAGAAATTCACTCTCGACGTGGTTCGAAAATCACGTAAAGCCGTTAGTCCCGTTGCTGAATAACCATAGGTGGTCCCAAGCGATTTGTTTCGACTCGATCTTCATCAGCGCTATATTAGTTACCGGGTACCTACCTGGAGACAAAATCAGCTTCTGGTTAAAGGGAGCAGAAATCGTGGAATTATAACTAGACAGGTTAAAGTCATAACTATTATCGTCATTAAGTTATTAGAGATGAATTTAAATTCTGCTTACTCTTGGCTCTGATTTCAGATATTGTCAGGCCAACGTTTTCTATGATTTAATATTGGTCAATTTCTTTCCAGATTAATCTGATAAAAACCATTTCTAGGTAACTAATCCCATACTAGGGAGGTGATAAAATTGCCAAATAATGTTTGTTTTGTTTGCATGGTGTTTTTATGTTGTGTGGAACCATCGGTTATTTAGCAACGGGACCAACAGCTTTACGTAACTTATGAACCACTTCGAGAGTGAACTTCTATCACCAGAAATACACCTCTCTCATGCTTCAGTGAAATGGCCTAGAATGGAACTCGCTACCACCGAGGTGGCAGGCCAAGACCATACCGATCACGCCACTGAGGCGCTATTTGCCAAATAATGACAAAACGAAAAATGTTGGTTGGTTTTGAGTTAAAATGTGAGAAGCAAATGAGATTTTCGTCAAGCTGTAGTACTACAATTTCATATTTTATTAAGATGCAGGAATTAAATCCCAGTATGCAATGCATGAACTATGATTTTCTGAGTAACAAATATGTGCTGTAATGAATTCAGTCTGAGGAAAAGTCTCAAAACAAAGTTTTCATTAAGACTTTCGTGAAGATGATGAAAATCATTCAAACAACTGAGCATTTCCTACTCAGCTCTCTTTCATTCACTCTTCTTGTTTCTACTAAAAGTCAAGTCTGAAGAAAGTTAAAGATTGAGGACACTAATCTTACTTCTACTCTTAACATCGCCTATTTCCTCATAGAGAGGAAATTAGGAAAGTTGCTAAGCAGCTTGATGTACTTTCACGTAGATAAGATTCTACTTCAGCCATTAAGACCAAAACCTCTCCCAAATTTCCAATTACAGCGTTGCTCATTCCCTTGCTATAGGTAGAAGACGTTGTTGTTAGTCGAGTTTTTAAGTAATATTTATTTATATTAATGCACACATGCCGACAAAAATTAGTATTAAACTCCTACACTCAAACACTATATATATATATATATATATATATATATATATATATATATATATATATATATATATATATATTGGTGAACTGGCAAATACATGGATACTTGTGCTCAAAGTAGACGTGTTTGTATGTGTGTGGGGTTTTATTTCTTTCTGTTTTCTTTTAACAAACTACATACATCCTTAGTTACTGAATCATGGATGGTTCACAACATTATCCGCTTTATATTTTCTACGTAAAAGGCTCAACCGTAACCTGTCTACTTCCCCTCTCATGCAAATTGTGACATTAAGTCAGTCTTTATCTTGCATGGCCACTCTGTACGACTTGGGTATTGGGGTCTATATATATATATATATATATATATATATATATATATATATATATATATATATATATATATATATATATATATATATATATATATATATATATATATATATATATATATATATATATATATATATATATATATATATATATATATATATATATAGCGTTCCGAAGTATGGCGGTTACTAGTAACTCGAAAAATAGAAGACTTGTAGGAGGAAGTACATCTCAGGTGGTCCTTAAATACATTTATTACAACGTTTCAAAACACAAAGGTTTCATTTTCAAGCTGTAAAGACATAAAACAATAAAATTAATAATTATTAAAAGCGCTAAATTACAAATAAAAGGTATAATACATTATAAAAAGACAAGATAAAAAAAAAAAAAAATGAAAACTAGTTAGCAGAACCAACCATCAAGAGAGAAAGGGAGGACAGAAGTCAGAAGGAACAAACCAGAAATGACCGGCAACAGCTCCCGTAGTAAAAGAGTTCGAGGAAGACTGCGTGTTCAATTGAGGAACAAGCTGTTTAATAAACAAGGCCTCCAGAATTGTCAGTAGTTTGCCATTCGGTGCCCGTCCCAATATTTCAAAATCTTTGTATTGTATATTCAGCTTGCATTTATTAGCGTGTTGTCTGATATTAGAAAATTCTGGATTAGCAAGTTTGTTTACCAGTTCTATAGCTACGCCCTTATGACAATCAATTCTGACCCTCAGTAACCTCTGTGTGGATCCCACGTAGGTCCCAAGATTACATCTAGGGCAATTAAACGTTTGTACACAACACATGAGGTCATCAAACGGGTCAACGTTTATCCTTGAATTTAAACAAACTACCTAAACTGAGTGGGTTTGTTGGGATGATATTAAATCTAATAGCTGGTATATAATCAAATATGAGTTTTCTTAGTGCATCGTAGAAATTTTTGTCATGGATTAAAGGTACATTTGCATAAAATGGAAGTTTAGGCACAGTA
>NC_087214.1:50381953-50406953 GCF_015104395.2 Macrobrachium nipponense
CAAATACTGTAACTTAACTTTATTTAAAGAAGTTGAGGGAAAACCAATAAAATAATGCAGCCTTTTTAGTCTAACCAAACTTTGATCCTAACATCAAAGAATATAGCATTTGTTTTCACCCTAAGCTTTCCCTGTCTCTGAGCAAAAGGGTATTTGGGTCAACTTCTTTCAGATACAAAGTTTTCCTCCTTAGCTTAAGGGTAGGCTCCACTTTGGGGGGTGCCGATCGTAAAAAATATTTGCCAAAAATACACTAATCAAGACAGGCTATGAAATTTTCAGGCATTATTAGCACTATAATAATGCATATTCCCTGTGAGTTTTATCATCCTACAGGGAAAATTAATGATTTTGTTTTATGAAAAAATGTGAAAAAAACGGAAATTTCGGGTTCCGGGCCCTCGTACTGAAGGTTATTTGGTGATTGGTGAGAAACTACAGTCTTGAATAGAAATTCGGTCTGACAAAATCTTGGTATATCCACCTGGAACATGCACAAAAAAAATTATCAAAATAGAACAGTAAATAAGCACGTAATAACAAAAAAAAGAGCAACAACTTCGTAAGTTCAGCGAAAGCCCCGCCGAGTAATCAGACTATAGCTAGGAAGAAATATTCAGGAAAAATTCAAATCTTGATTTAGGGACAAAACCTTTTGACAGTTTATAGTTATTATATCACTTGATAGCCTAAAACATCTAAAAATTATATTATTTAGGACGATCAAAGAGAAAACTCCAAAAAAAAAAAAAAAAAAAAAAAAAAAACCCCTTCCAGGGTGGGGGTGGTAATATGAGAGCACAAAACGAGTGAGTAATTAAGCTCTCACAAAAGCAAAGTGAAGGAAAAAATATAACAAAAATATGTTTACAATAAGGCCATTACAAAAGATAGAAACAATACTCGTCCAGACAACTTAACTACTCAACACCCCAACAAGTCAAAAGAAGGAAAGCAGTTGAATTATGACCCCATAACTCAGAAATGCAAAAGCTGACTACTTGCTCGACCAGTTTATAAAAACAACTAAATTCATAATATGAATAGTAACAATAATAACGGTAATATCAACATACGTAAGTAAAAATACATCACCAATAAAAAGCACACGACGACGAGCAATACAAAATAAAATAACCGAATGAAGGCAGCAATATCAGTAAGAAATACATTAAATGAAAAACGCCATAACTGAGAGGGCCTTCGTCCGTTTGGTTTTCATCTGCGCAGACTGATTTTTAAAAGAGGTCGTCCTCCTTGTGCGCTTTCGCCATTTCCTATATTATTGTTATAAATCTGAGTGTTTATGATCTCCATAACGAAAAGGTGGTTGAGGTTCTTTCTATGGAAAAGATTCATGGAGAATCACCAGTTTGGCGTCTTCGTCACAGAAAGACGACGATATCGAAAACATTGACGGAAATGAAACAGAACCTTCGTCAATCTTCGCTCGATTGAAGGAAGTCGCCATTAATGACCCTACACTTCCAAGGCTCAGGCTGGTGACCCCATCCTCCTCCAAACCTCCACTCTGATGACCCACTTAAGTCGACTGACCACCGGTGTTATTCATTCATTATTCCCTTCCGACGTGTACAGTCACAATTGGTGATAGAGGAAATGAAGAAAAGAAAATCCTTCCTTTGGCAGAAGGAGGAGATGGAGGAGCCAGCAAGGAATCGAAGCTTGCTTACCTGGCACAGGGGACACGGCCTGGGATTCATATCTGATGAAGCTTCGCTTTGTTCACCTACTGCTGTTTTTTCTCGCTTTTATCATTTCATTTGTTGAACGACTTTTGTCTTTTATAAATATTAAATCAAATCACAAGTTCTTCGATAATAATATCAACATGAAGGATATTGTTGAATTTTATTGGCTGAATTTAACATACGCATTTTGCTATACAGAAAATTAAATAAAAAATAAATGACTATTGATTGAAGTGCTCCTACAGTGCTGCTTTCTAGCTTCCTTCAGTCATATTTAATATTTGGGAGGCCTCAGTCTCCGAAAAAGGTGCGAGCCCTCATCATCATCATCATCATCTCTTGTTGCGAATGCTCTATAGACATGGAATGTAGTAACATACTTTTAGATAATATTACACAATATATATATATATATATATATATATATATATATATATATATATATATATATATATATATATATATATATATATAATCACTTTAGCACGTGATTAATTAATCACACATATCCACAGGGGAAAAAGAAGAGGCGGGGTGTAGGTCCTGACCGGTTTCGACTTTATTTCCAAGCCATTGATGAAGGACTGATACATAGTATTAGAACTCACAAATATATATACTACAGAGACAGTACTGACGAACATACACAACCGTTTGAGACTGCAGATCCACCCACTGGCAGGTGTCAAGGTAGGAGTGGCTTTCAAAAATCATTTGGCTAAAATTTACAATAAATTCTCAAGGGACACTACCGATAAACAAAGTGTGAAAGAATGTTAATTGAATTTAATGGAATGTTTACTCACAATTTTGTTATGGCAATGGGAAACCCTCTGTCCCCAGTGCCTATAAGTAACTTATATATGGAATTTTTTAAAAAAGAAAAGAAAATATTAAAAAACCTAATTCCAAGCAATGTAGTTTGGTTCAGATGTGTTGACGTCATAATTTGTGTATGGCCAGGGAATGATGTAAATAATTTTTTGCTATGTTAAATCAATCAGTACCGTCAATTAAATTTTACTATGAAAAAGATGGATGCCTACCCATTCTGGATGTCCTCATACGGAGAAATAGTAATGGTTTAATATAGTGTTTACAGAATAAATTACTAATATTTTTTCCATATGTACATTTCTATTCCGGACAAAACAATAAGGTTAAAAAATCAGTGTTTGCATCTATGTTTCTAAGAGCACTACGGGTATTTACCCCAGAATAGATAGATGAAGAAATAGATAATATTCGGAATACAGGCAAGAAACTGAAATATCCGGACAGTGTACTAAACAATGCATTAGAAGCGGCAAAAAAGACCAAGTATCAAAACCAAAAAGAACCTTACAACACAAAAAATTATTTGCTTTTACTACCTTATAATAATAATGAAATGATATCCATTATCTCTTAAAGAATTTTTGTGTTAATGTCGCTTTTAAAAAACAATGAAACATGTACTTTTCAAGAACTCGCCCGATAATACTAAAGGATGTGTATATAAAATTACATTGGTCAAACGGGAAAAGCACTGGAAAAGAGAATAGATCAACATAAAAAAATGTTGTGATATGCACAGGGAAAAAGTGGTATTTTTGTACATGTTAGTGAGAACAATCATGCTAGTAACCGGGAAGGTTAAAAAGAGATTGTGTGTTCTAATAATTTAATGGAAAGGAATATCATTGAATCTAGCTTTATAAAAGGAAGTTACAACAATAATATGAACATCAGTCAAGGAATGTAGAAAATTGATCCTTTAATGTCAAAAGAAATTTGTAAACTGTTTAAATTTTAAAGTAGGCAGTAGAGATGTATGGAAATAGGATTATTATATTTGTAAACACAGTAAGGGGGCAGGAGCGGTAATGAGTTTCCAACCCCGCCTCCCTGACACCTGTCAGGTGTGGACTTGTTCTCTCCTACCTTTATCGGTAGTGTCCCTTGCGAATTTATTGTAAATTTTAACCTAATGATTTTTGAAAGCCACTCCTACCTTGACACCTACCTGTGGGTGGATCTGCAGCCTCAAACGATTTTGTGTATTTTTGTTCGGCAGTACTGTCTCTGTAGTATATATATTTGTGACTTCTAATACTATGTATCAGTCCTTCGTCAATGGCTTGAAAATAAAGTCGAAACCGGTCAGGACATATACCCCGCCTGTGGATAGTTTATTATATATATATATATATATAATTATATATATATATATATATATATATATTATATATAATATACTATATGTATGCTAAAGTAGGTCAAAAGAAGAGAGGAGAATCATCTGTAGGTAAAATCGGAGAAGGCACATGAACTGACAGAGGAGACATGCTTGTGGTTTTTAATTTGCTGAAAGGAACCATCTAAAATCATGAACACCTTTTTTCTATAAAAACGGACATAGAAAATGGATATGGAGAAGCCCAAACAGAGAAACGAAAAAGAAATACATTTTATTTTCAGTGTAAAAAGTGAATTTAATCAAAGATGCAACAGTGTTAAACAAGTTACAAGTCAAGCCACCATTGAATGGTGAGAAGTAAAATTTGTCTAATTCTAAGGAAAGAAAGAGAAAAACTAATTTTAAGAAAGAAAATAAACACTCCTGTAATAAGAGAAATCTAAAGAGTTTAGTTTAGCAATACAAAAATAGATACTCCCGGCTACATGACGAAATGGAGCAAGTAAAGAAGAAATGAATTTGTATTGAATCAGCACAAGAGAAAGGTGGAAAAGTTCCTAACCAAGATCAAGGAAAACTATCAGAAAACACCAAAAGCTTAATAAAGAAACCATCGGTAATATGAGGGGTAAAATCCAAGAGAGATGAAATAGAACTAGCAGAACTATCCAAAACAATACACAAACTAAAAACCCAAGACATTCGTAAAGACAATCAGACCAAAATTGAGGAAACACTAAAGAAGGGAAGAAGCATCAAGTTGATGAAAAGAAGACTAGGAAGGAAAAAGCGCCAACAGATATTTGCTTTAAAGGATGAAAACGGAATTATTATCAACAAGAGAGATGAAGTGATCAAAATTGCTGAGGATTTCTATACAACGCTGTACAATAGGGATATAGGTAATAACTTTGTCAATAAAAGTAATGAAACGCCTGCGCCGGTACCAAAAGTAACATTAGGAGAAGTAAAGAAAGCATTAAAAGGCATGAAAATAAACAAAGCTGCAGGAGAAGATGCCTAACAATTGATTTAATAATAGATGGAGGAGATTTCACAATATTAAAACTCGCTGAACTTAACACAAGATGCTTTATACCTTAGCTTGGAAAAACTTTATCATTATATTGATTCACAAAAATTGAGACACAAAGACTTGAAAAATTACCGCCCAATAAGTTTACTCTCAGTAGTATATAAAATATTTACAAAAATCATATTAGGCCGAATAGAAAGACAGCTAGACTTTAATGAACCAAGAGAACAGGCAGGTTTCAGAAGCGGATATTCAACAACTGACCATATCTATGTAATTAACCAGCTAAAGGAAAAATCAACAGAGTATGACGAACCACTAAGTATGGGATTTGTAGACTGAGAAAGCTTGATTCTGTCAAAACTTCAGCAGTAATGAAATCCCTTCAAGAGCAAGGAACAGATGAATCTTATGTTAGAACACTTGAATATATGTATACGGGAAGTAGAGTCATCCTAAAACTACATAAAGACAGTTAGAAATTTCCGACTGAGAAAGGAGTTAGACAGGGAAAATGTAGGAATTAACCCTTAAACGCCGACTGGACGTATTTTACGTCGACATTTTTTGTCTCTCGGGTGCCGACTGGACGTATTTTACGTCGACATACAAAAGTTTTTTAAAAATTCGCGGAAAAATATTTTTAGGCCTACCAGCCAAAAACTCTTGAATCACGCACCTTGGGGGATGCTGGGAGTTCACGGATCAAGGTGTTGTTTTGTTTACAATCGTTACGCAGGCGCGCAAGCGCGAATTTCTTTCTTGCCGCACTAAAAAGTATCTGTGACATATCTCGGAAATTATTTCGTCACTTTGACATAATTCTTTTACCATTTTAAATTAGCCGTTACATGGAGTATTATATATGAAAATGTGCGCATTTTTATGTAGAATACAACAATAAAATACTCATGATTGTAGCTTTTATCAGTTTTGAGATATTCTCATATAAATAACGATAAGTGCCAAAATTTCAACCTTTGGTCAACTTTGACTCTACCGAAATGGTCGAAAAACGCAATTGTAAGCTAAAACTCTTATATTTCAGTAATATTCAATCATTTACCTTAATTTTGCAACTAATTGGAAGTCTCTAGCACAATATTTCGATTTATGGTGAATTTATGAAAAAACTTTTTCCTTACGTCCGCTCGGTAACTCTTCCGAAAAAAATCATACATGCGATTGTGGTAAGTTTGCACCATTTTAAATTAGCTGTTACCAGAAATTTTAAGTTTTATATAATAAAAATATGCCGCAATTTCATGCCACAATACAACTAAATATACAACCCATGGTTGTAGCTTTTATCAATTTTGAAATATTTTCATATAAAAAATGTTAAGTGACAAATTTTCAACCTTCGGTCAACTTTGACTCTACCAAAATGGTTAAAAAACGCAATTGTAAGCTAAAACGCTTATATTCTAGTAATATTCAAGTATTTACCTTCATTTTGCAACAAATTGGAAGTCTCTAGCACAATATTTCGATTTATGGTGAATTTATGAAAAAAAATAACATTTTCTTACGTCCGCACGGTAACTCTTCCGAAAAACATCAACGTGCGATTGTGGTAATGTTTGCACCATTTTAAATTAGCCGTTACATAATGTTTTATATATGAAAATGTGCGCAATTTCATGTATAATACAACAAAAAATAGTTGAAGGTTGTAGCTTTTCTCATTTTTGAAATATTTGCATATAAATCACGATAAATAGAAAAAAAAACCACATTCGGTCAAATTTGACTCAACCGAAATGGTCGAAAAACGCAATTGTAAGATATAACTCTTACAGTCTAGTAATATTCAGTCATTTATCTTCATCGTGAAACAAATTCGAAGTCTCTAGCACAATATTTAAATTTATGGTGAATTAAAAAAAAAAACTTTCCTTCCCTCCGCGCGCGGATTCTCCGCCACAAATCTCGGAAATGCGTGAGTCCCATTCTCGGAATATTTGCTCCATTTCATATTAGGCATTTCATAGAGTATTATATATGAAAATGTGCGCAATTTCATGTAGAATAAAACAAAAAATATTTAAAAGTTGTAGCTTTTCTTATTTCCGAAATAATTGCATATAAAAAAATATATATAAAAAAAATTCGACATTCGGTCAAATTTAACTCGTCAGATATGGTCGAAAACTGCATTTGTAAGCTAATATTCTTACAGTATAGTAATATTCAATCATTTGTCTTCATTTTGAAAGAAATTGGAAGTCTCTAGGACAATATTTAGATTTATGGTGAATTTTTGAAAAAAATATTTGTTTACGTACGCGCGTTACGAATTCATGCTTTATTTTGTGATAATATTTTCTCTGTGTTGCTTTTATCGTTTGACAATGTGTTATATACCAATTTAGTGTACATTACAACGAAAAAAAAAGTAACTTGTTACCTTTAACCGTTTTGCGCACAGCGCGATTTAAATACAATTATATATGAAATTTCGTTTTTGCGCTATCATATATCGCATTATTTATATATGATAATGATAATTTTTTTCATTTCTCATGGTTGCATACTAAACTTCAGGCAATGACTAAAAAAGGAGCCAAAAATGAACTCTTAATATTGAAAACTGAGCGCGCTGTGATTTTTTGAAAAAAATATTTTTTCCAGCTACCGCGCTCACTCTGAAACGTCTCCGGCACACGGGAGACATTTTTTTTTTTACCGCTTCGGCGTTTAAGGGTTAACATAAATGGCAAATGCCTTAATAACTTAATTATTGCAGATGACATAGTTCTACTCAGTAAATCGGGGGAGGAAATACAAAAGATGATAAAAGATTTGAATAGAGAAAGCAGAAATATGAGTAAAACGAAGATAATCAATGAAAATTCAGAGAGACAACAAATAAGGGTTATGGTCGAACCTCTAGAGATTGTTAACGAATTTGCGTATTTAGGACAGACAGAAAGTGTTTCCCCAGGGCATGAGACAGAAATTGGAAGAAGGATAAGCATGGGATGGAGAGCTTTTGGTAAGCAAAATGAGATTATGAAAGGTAAAATGCCACTTTCTCTAAAAATAAAAGTATTTAATCTGATGTTCCTATCAACATTAACTTAGGCATCAGAAACTTGGAGCCTTACTAAAGCTTTAGAACATAAGCTACTTACAACTCAAATAGCTGTACAACTCAAATAGCTGTGGAAAGAATAATGATGGGAATAACACCAAGAGACAGAAAAAGAGCAACATGGATATAAAAGCAAACCAGAGGATATTCTAATAAGTAAGAAAATGAAATGGGATTGGGCAGGACATATATTGAGAATGTCAGATAATAGATGGACGAAGAGAATAACAAAATGGTCCCTGTAGATTGCAAACGAAGCAGGGGAAGGAAGAGAAGACGATGGGTTGACGCGCTAAGAAAATTTGCGGTTATAAAAACAGCATAAAAAAGACGAGAAACAGAAGGTAGAGATTGGACATGTCTGAGGCCTTTGTCCTGCAGTGGACTAACAATGGCTGACGATGATGATGAAAAGTTAAACCTGCATAAAAAAAAATAATCTGGAAAAGTGGAGATAATCCTACCTGACATCATCCCTTTTCAGTCAAACGGAATAATGGAATACAACGAAAAATCATATAAGGAATAAATCAAAATGCAATGAATAATTTCAAGTTTTATCCTCGACTGGAAATCTTTTTTCGAATCAAGCAAATTAGTATTTGACATATTTCCAAGAATTTCATATATATATATATATATATATATATATATATATATATATGTATATATATATATATATATATATATATATATATATATATATATATATATATATAAATATATATATATATATTTTGGATGGTATTTAAATCCCAGCTTTAAAAGCTAACCCGCTCCAGTTTCTGTACAGGAATGATTTCCGCATAAACTAGATATAAATATAAATATTACCTCCGTAATCGGATTACTTGGCTTCGTCTCGACTGTGAGGTTGTTGGAGATAAACTTCTAAAACACTACTGTCTGATCTCGGTGTCACTCCGAATCATTTTAGTTCACCTTCCTGACAACGAAACGGCTGAAATATTTGTGTATCTAGTTATAATGGTACTTTGCATTGTTAATTCATTGCTTCTCTTTTAACTTACATCTTAATAAATAAGAGGGATTTCTTGGTACATTTTTGAACTCAATCTGGGAATCGAGAATGAATTTTGATTCTTGCACAAAGGAAAAACACTAAAACCCACTGCTTCACATATCACCGATAAATGAATTTATTTCCTTAATAGAAACGTGAAGTTTTACTCTTCTTCCGTAAGAAAAATCTTGTACCATAAGCGTCCAACACCGAAAAAAAAAAAAAAAAAAAAAAAAAACACTGTCCAGGGATGCTGTTTTTTCATAGGCCTACCTCCAATTTTGAGAAGGAAGAGTTCTGGAACGTGAAAAACCACTATCCTTTGGTGTGGAGTTATTACTTCCCACAAAGTAGTATTTTATTCTGAATAAGAGGGGTCACAAATGGCAACAGCTGCAAGTAAGTGTGCTGATCCATTTTTGAATAATTAAACCGGTCATATGGTGCCATTTTCAATTTCTCTAAAAAAAAAAAAAAAGACATGTAAGATAAGTATTCTTGTTTTAATAGCGTCTTTGGTCATTTTCTTTTCTTTATGCAGAGTAGGCCTATAGTTGGGGCACTGCAGCCATGTTGAGTTCGTAGCCCACCGTGTCTTACCATCAACCGAATTGTTCTTTAGTTGCTCTTGGTTCGTGTGGACGAGATGAAATTTTTATCGGATATGGGACTTCGATTGATATTAAGACCAAAGTCTCATCATAAAGAGCCGTTTTAACACCCGCACATTCACAAAGAGATGATGTATCACAACGCAAATAATTACTGGAAACGGAAATGTGAATGAATCGTTCAAGATAACCTAACTACAAAACATTTTCCCCTATTCTATTCGCCCTCCCGAAGTTGACGATCATACAACTTAGAGCTCCTATTGACCTATAATAGCATGTCAATTATCTAATTGTCCACTTATTTTCGGATGCCTCACTCAAATTGATCTGTACGCTATCAATAAGTGTCTGTCTCTTAACTTCCCGCCAGTACGCACCACTCCCAGCCTATGCAATGTGTTTCAATACATTCTATCGATGCTGGCTTTGACGACCATTATTCGGCTAATTTTCTCCCTAGTAATATTTTTACTTTTATTGTTCATTATATCCATTAGTCAGGCACTAACATCATATTATATCCTCACGCCTGTTCAATGTATTTACCATTGCTAATATGATTTATAATGCGTCTCCAACACAGACATAAAAATCGGACAACCGAAAGTGCAAATGTCTGTCTGCTGTGCAAGACATAGGGCGTCAATCACTGGAGAAGCGATCTCCCCCCCCTGTCGAGAGGGGACTTCGGAAGGCCATATTGAAAGGTCTCGGGTCCAGCTCTTAGTACTATATTTTACTATTATATTTTTAATCTTTATTATTATTATTTGACCTGATTTCACAGAGAAAAATTACCTTACGAAAACAGGCCTAAGCACTCCAACCATTGTGGTCGAAGCCTAAGCATCTGCTCTTGGATCTAAGCAGTGTCAAGCATAAATGCAACCTGTGTATATTACAGGACTTTCTTTGCATACAGTAGCGAAGACCTAACTAAACAGTAATGTAGTACGATCACTAAACACTAACATTCACAATGCACTTATACTCAGCAAGTACTCACACTTACATACATTCACTATATACATACACATACTTAACATACACTCACACTCAATAACACTAAACCCTCTGAATATCCAACACCCACTAGGCACTCACTATACACTAAATCCTCACTCAACACTTAAAACACTAAGCTCACTAAATAATCATTATACCCCAAACACTCGGTAAACATTCATTAAACACTCACTTAATCCTAAACATTAATTAAACACTAAATACTCAGTAAACCCTAAGCACTCATTAAATACTAAATGCTTACCAAACTTAAATACTTATTAAATACTAAACAGTGAATGAACATCCACTCATTAAAAATCCAATAAACACTTACATATATTTGCTAAACACTGACATTCACTAAACACTCACTGAATACTTACTAAACATTCACCACACACAAACGGTCATTAACTTAAACTGAACCTAAACACTCACTAAACATTGACTGAATACTTGCACACTAAACATTCACTAAACCCTAAACACTCACTGAATACTTACACACTAAATAATCACTAAACACTAACATTCACTAAACCCTCACTTAATATTCACTAAAACCCTAAAGACAAAACATTCACTGAATACTAACACAATAAACATTCAATAACATTTACAAAACATTTTCTAAACCCTAAAGACTCAGTAAACATTCACTGAACACTGACACATTGAACAGTCACTAAACCCTAAACTAAACATTCACAAAAAATTTACTCTTAAACATTCACTAAAAGCTTATTCACTAAACCCTAACAATTTGCTAAACATTTACTCATTAAACATTAACGATAAAAAAATTCACGATCACACTAATGTTTCATTTCTCTTGTTTTCTTTACATTTGTCTTGTTTTCTAGTTTGCTCTTATATTTATTCATAATCTTCTTGAGAGAAAGGAAATGTTCGAAATAACTTGGTGTGTGGAGAGATTGTTTAAAATTAGAGATCCTCTGTGTCCTTCCTCAGCCAGGTGTATTATATCTGACGAGTTTTACACCAGCCGAAAAAAAATCGACTATGGTAAAAACAATATTCATTCCTAAAAATGATAATATAGAAATGTATTCATGATTTCATTAGTATGAAAGTCAGTTGAAAACCAAAAGAAGGTAGTCCTGCTTCGATAAAACAAACCGAGTAGGCTATAGCGCAATTATTATGATCTGTATTCTGACTATACCGTATATATTACATATGAATTACTATCTATTTAATGTGTGCGTATTACTCTATTTAACAAATGTTATATACATGGACTTTTTACAGCAATAACTCTAATAATGGTAAGAACTTACATGCTACTTTACAGTGCCAGTCTTCCAGCCACCGCTACACTAATGTTCATCTCGTAAACAAATAAACAAAGCTAAAGCGAGTATTATAATCAAAGTCAGTTGCTTGATTGACAAAATAATAATATGACCGAATTATCATAGGCCTACAGATGACTGTTATTTATATGAAACAAATAAATAATATTTGTATGAAATAAATACAAAGGATATGGAAAGGATAAAAATATTTATTAAATATATCACGATAGTGGTATAATAAGGGTCAACAATAGACTATTATAATAGCTTAGACATTAATTATTAGGGGTTGCCCTTCGCTCTGCCCACCTGTGTTAGGGTGTGTCTCTCAGGGGGAAAACCACCCACTAAAAATGTCTGGAATTGCCATTACAGCATTCTAGGATATGAAGTGTTATTGTAGTACAAATTCACTTGGATGTAGGTAACACACACATTATATATATATATATATATATATATATATATATATATATATATATATATAAATATATAATATATATGTTGCTTTAATTCCATGTCTGCAGAGCTTTGGCAGCAAGAGATGATGATGATGATGATGAGGGCTCGCACCTTTTCGGAGCTGAGCCTCCCAAACATATAATTAAAAAAGACCGGCCATTAACTATACCATTGCGGGAGAACTTCAATCAATAGCCACATATATGTGATTTAATTTTCTGTATAGAAAATGTTTATGTTAAATTCAGCCAGATTTTAACAGTAACCTTCATTTTTGACACTTTCATCAAAGAACTCAAAAGTCTTGATTTTATTCCTGTAAAAGAACTCTAAGTCTTGATTTAATTATTATAAAGACTGAAATCGGTAAAAGAAAAAAAGATGCAAAAGCGACGCATCATCAGATATGAATCTCAAGATGTGTCCCCTGTGCCAGGTAAGGGAGCTCTCATTCTTTCTGGCTTCTTCTTCTTCTTCTTTACGAAGTATATCGTTCGGATGGTTTTCATTATTTACTATCCATACAATAATTAGTTTGAGAAAGTTACTTTTACAATATGAAAATTGGAATCTATTATCACAAGTAAAAAATAAAACTGCACAGAAAAGCCTCGTTTTAAGCAGGGTTTTAAGTATTTCGTCCAAATCATTATGAAATATCTGTTAAAGATTCCTATTTTATGCATATACCTTGGCTTATCTAATGTTATCCACTGGTTTCAAGATCTTTCTGGTGAAAGAAAAAAAAAAACTTATTTCAAGTTAGCATATAGAATTCAAATATTAAGTAATTTAAAACTTCCTTAAATTAGTGTAAATACATTCAAATTCAAATTCAAATTCAAAAAGTTTATTGATATACATCAAATGGAGTGTAGCAGCATGCTGCTATACTCACCTACAAAATTCAAAAGAATCCAGGCAAAAATCATAATAACTACGTAAATAAAAATAAAAACCAGTAATGAAAAGCAAATATTTTACATGAAAAGAATTTCAACCCAATTATAATGCAAATTGTATACAAATCAAATATAACAAAAGTAAATGTTATATAAAAAGAAAAATGTTAAGAAAAGGTACAAAAAATCAAGTTATACAAAATCCTACTAAAGGACAGGCAAATGGCTCACAATTATTTATTCCAAAATAAATTAGGAAATTTCTTGACAATTTTGGAGCATACATCATTTTTCAGAAAATAACATACTTGATTTGTTACATCATCTATTCTGGGGTTACGAAACTCTGATAATTTATTACATTCCATAACATAATGTTGTAAAGTATGTTTCCGTAACTCACCGCATAATTTACATTTAGAGTTTTCATTATCAATGTATTCCCAAAAATATTTATATCCTAAACGCAACCTCATTATTAAAATATCTAGTTTAGACAGTGCCCTACCATATACAATATTGTTGTTTTCAGACACAAACAAATAGTGTCTCATACTGACACTACCATTGTTTAAAATTTGTCGAATTTCAGCCGCTTCCCACAAAGACCTCTTGATTTTTAGCCCTTTTTTTATTCTGCTCAGAGTCGCACTTTCTGTATCAATATTATTTTTGTTTGTAGCATCCTTTGCCAAACTATCGGCCATCTCATTCAAATGAATACCAGCGTGAGATGGTGCCGAGTAAAACTTGACAAAATACCCTTGATCTTCTATTGCATATACAAGTTCTTTACACTTACTTACTAATTCCCTGTCAAGTGGATATCTAGAGTTAAGCGCAAGAAGAGCACTCTGGCAATCAACGAAAACAAACACGTCTTTCATCTCTTTTACTACTAAGGTTAACCCTTCATGAATGGCATGTAACTCAGCAGTAGTAGTAGAAGTTTTATCTTCTATTCTCTTTGACAGCGTCTCGTCAGTACTCACATCATTTTCATAAAATTCCCTTATAACCACCCCACATCCAACCTTGATACCATTCACTGAACCATCACAGTACATATGTATACTATTAGCTTTAGGTAATGTGTTGATTTTAGACAGAATTAATTGTTTCAATTCGTATGTGTTGCACTCACTTTTTCTACAGTCAAGTTTACAAATGCTTACATTAATTTTGTGACACAACCACGGCTTCATTGGAGCTACTTCTTGTAATTTTACACAAAATTTTATAATATCATATTTCATCAGTATATATTATACAGTTTCTTAAAATACATGTTATATTTTAACAGGGCAAACTCTATTGCCTTGAATAACTGTCAACAGCCATACTTTTAAGGTTTTTTTCCTCCCCTCCCTCCGTCATAACCTAAAGAGCAGCCATACCCGCTACCTCGGTCTTGTATTCCGGTCAACAACACTCGGTAGATTCAATTCCAGTCTCATTATTTCAATCCTAGTACTCATGGAACAACCTAAAATAACTCTCATTGCCTTATCCTGGATTATTTCAAGAGGTCTCAACTCTGTGTTCGAATAATTCACCAGCACAGGTGATGCATAGTCTATAACTGAACGCACCGTACTGATGTACATCATCCTTAAAACAGGAATACCAGCACCGTTACCTCTATTTGCCAACACCTGTAAAGGTCTCATTCGAGCTAGGCAAACATTTTTCAAGTAATTAATTTCATCCGAGCTTTTGTTAAGTATATAGAAATACTTATAACTATATACTTTTTTCCAAAGTTTTACCATTTATGGCAACCGTATTACTATTAACCATCCTTGACTGAAAATTTGCTCTTTTCTTCATTTATCACCATGTGCATGCACAAATTTCTGTAATTCTGCCATGGCCTTATTAAAAGGTTTTCACTAACACACTGTATCAAAATATCATCAGCATAAACAATCTCAGTACCAGCAGGAAAATTATGCCTCGCAATTCTATCCATCAAAACATTAAAAAGGGTAGGACTAAGACCATCACCTTGAGGAATACCTAACTCCATCAACATTTCTTCGGACTCATGTCCTTGGAACCAAACTTTACATTTCGCTTGACCGAAGGTTGGTGGTGGTAAAATTCATTTGAAGTGAGCGGCTGGATTGGCACCCTGGAACACAGTTTGGATAGACTGGTGTTGATGATGGCAATGAAATAAACTTAATAAATCTTACTCCAATTTTTCTTTTAATTAATATCATCAAAAAAACGCCAAATTATCAGAATATGTTAATATATTTGACGGAGAATTAAAACACACCAGAGAAGGAAATTGGAAATATTTTTTATATATAAATAAATGGTTTAATGCGAGTCACATAGGCCTAGAATGATCGGAACTGGTATCGACATCTGTGTGAATGGATTTCTCGGTGCTTTGGGAGTTACACTAAATTACACTCCAAAGCATTTATTGAACTTTTATTAGCTGATATTTTTCTACTAAATGAATTTTTTTTTATTGTTACTTTTCAACCTCTTGCTCACTATCAAAGTCATCTACCACACATTACCGGGATTAATAATATAAGAAAATACATTTTTGTTTTTCTGTTTTACCTCATTCTGGAGAGTGTAAACATTTTTCTCTCAGGGAATGACTAATTCAGCCCTCAACCTTACGGTTTCCGAATTAGACCATTCTATACTGAAATGACCAATTATATATTTGGCACAACGGCAGCAAAAGAACACATCATTGGTTATAAAAATCGAATACCACACAAATACCAGGCAAGGAATATTAGGCCTATCCAAATATTTATTTTACATTTTGATTATGATTAACGAAAATAGAGATATTAGTTTTGTTTTTAACGCTGTATATGCAAAACGTATATGCCAACAATTTTGAGTGCTAAATAAAATCCTCCCCAGACCGAAATAAAAAAAATAAATAAGAAAATGGTTAGGCCAACCTATGAAGCACTTGACTAAATTGCTGACGAGGTATGGGGCTGGGGAATAGGTAACCGCGGAAGGTAGTTAAACGGACTCCATTTGATTTTATCCTTACGAGAAGGTAGGGTAAGGACAATACAAAGATATAATTACAGAAATGAGGAAAAGTAATTGTTAAACATGAAAAAGAATAAATAACTATTAGAGAGGATTTTGCCAACTGAACTATTGTGACCCCAAGACAAGTTTGATGCTAATTCATATATCTAAAATACTAATCAAAAACAATTTTCATCAAAAACAACAAAAACTGAATGGACAAGGTCGTACAAGCAGCGGGAACTGGTTCTTCGAGAAACTGGACTGACAAATCCACGGGAGAAATAGTCGACAAATTCGAGGCAGAAGTGACAAGAAATCCAGTCACGATTCCCACCAGACGAAAGGCCAAGATGAAGACATAATCCACTCTTGGTTATAGAGAGAGAAGAGAGAGAGATGAGAGAGAGGAGAGAGAGAGAGAGAGAGAGAGAGAGAGAGGAGAGAGAGGAAATGTTTCAGGAGTGGATGGTGGACAACAGAGGAGAAGGAGATTTATTATCAATTGCAGCTTTTGTCTTACTCTGTGTCCAAGTTTTTTGGAGGAATTTTCTCACTAAAAACCGAGAGATTCGGTTCAGGATATGAAAACGGTATTTACCGGTTCTACCAAAAATAGATTGAGGATGAAAAAACGTAAAATCTCGATCTTTACCTCACATGAGAATACTCACCACTTTTGATTATTCAAATGAGAGGTTTACGGAGAGAAAATACTGAATAATATAAAAGATTAAGGATGAGAAAAGAAGATTAAGCTAGCCTTATGATGGCACTGACTCTTGCTCTCCACCATCAAGTAAAATCTGGATTTAGGCTGCACAGGATTATTAATGAACTTGACGTTTGGTGGTTCCAACTCACAAGGAATGAAGAGGGAATAAATTGTGGAAGGAACCGAGTCTATTGTGTGGTTTCAAGCCTTTCCCTCGAGGATACTACAGCTTCCGTGTTTATTATTTCATCTTTATTTCGATATTTAAGATATTTTGAGTTTTCATTCCAAAAATAGACTACCATAAATGTCCCAGAAGCCAGAACAACGTCACGTATCCCCTAACCTCAGAATGAAAATACTGCCCAATTTTTATTATTTAAACTAAACAAGAATTTCATAATAATCTATGTAATAAGTATATTGTTTATGCCGAACTTGATGAATTTTTATATTAAGATTATTAAAAATTATAAACATTTTTAAAGTGCCGATTAAATATATAGAAAAAATTCTGTGAAAAGTATTCTATTATATTAGACTTTGCTTGTGGCTTCTCTCCATCGAAGGGATCCATTGAACAAAGACTTATTCAAAGACGCCTTCATCTGGGAGGAATCAAAATAACTTCGAACTTCATTCATCAAAGAAAATCATCTGTGTAATGGCGAGAGCAGCCTTTCGGTCTGACCGGCGATTTTTTCCCTTTTGTCATCTTCCTGATATGATGGTTTTCTTATTCTTCAGGGAAGAGAGAATGGGACTAACTGTCAAGCAGACGACCGCACGAAGATATCTTCATTTCGTTAAATTTCTCACTTTCTCTCACATGTAGTACTGCAATTTAAACTGCCTTTTCTATATTCTTTTGTTTTAATAATATTAATAAACGATATCTTGGTGAGGCCGCCTCCTTCACATTTACCGGAAGCACAGCAACAATTCAAAGGGAGGCGACAAACTGAAATTCACTTGTGCTAGGCGGAGAAATGTCTTGTTCCCTCAGAGACGCTTACTGCGTCAACACCTCTTCTATTCTCTGCATATTACTGAAAATTTGTTTATAAAGGCCTAATAGTGAGAAGGTTACTACTGGCTGTGTCAACTTGTCTCGTCTTTCAAACATGTTACTGTGAGCGTGTTTCAGGACGACTTCACCAACCCTTCTAGAAAACGACTTGTTACTTGAAGTGAAAACTGGCTGTAGTTTTTCATGTGCGACAAATCTGGGCTTATTGAGAGTTTTCATATGTCTCATAGACTGGTAGTAGCAAGAAAGAGTAAGTAGGTAGCTTAAGCTAGACCTATGCGGTTTGCCTTCAAACTATTCATTAGGGAGGATGTTACATCATCTAAACCTTATTCTAATCACAACTTAATTTCTTTTCCTTCTGGCAAATCTCTCGAATCACCAGCCAAGAACAAAGACCAACAAGGATGGCAACAACAAGGAAAAGACCTTGCGAGTGCAAGTGCTAGGCTTAAGTTTTTTGAATTGGCTGCTACTTTTATTCTTTTTGCTTTTTTGAAGAGGAATCGTATTCCAAATCAGTCAAAAATACTTTCATAGCGTCCTAGTCCTCCTCTAACAATTCTCTCCGTTCAAAAGGCTCGGGAGAGAAAGAAAACTTTCATTGCCTTTCCAATATCATTTGAGAAGATATACAGAAATCAGAATGCAATGTTCGTTACTTCCTACAACAGAACTGAGAACGATAATATTCAAACATATATTGTACAGTAAAGATTAACTGAACAAAACATATTCTTTCTTGGAGGGATTGGTTGGGGGGGGGGGGAGGGGGGGGGATGCCATAGGATTTGTCTCTACAGAACAGTATCATTATCTGGACAGGATGTTTCAATAGGGTCGCTTATGTTTTTTGTTTTTTTTTTTTTTTCTAAAGAACGCGAAAATACTGAGTAATAACATAGGTCTGATTATAGGCTATGCGGTCATTAAAGAGACGTTGGTAGAACCTCCATCTCAAAAGGAAGGTGGATAAGAAGGTCGGAATGGGACTATTTGGCGCCGCCCTTTTGGCGACGACTGTTTGGCGCCGAACTGTTTTGTCAGCAACCTTTATGGCGCTGAACTGTTTTGGCGCCAGTTTAGACTAACGAATGAAACGATGTGTGTGTGTACGATGACAAACTAAACTATGTAATTATATTGTAAACTACAGAGCTCTTTAACAACGTGCTTCTCTTAACAACTACAATTAATTTTGATAACAAACAAAACTATGTATAAATTTAATGCTTCACTGCTACAGAGAAAAACAGTCTTGTTTTTATTTTCTCTTAGAGTCCATATCAGAAATGGCTGAAAATGTTCTTAGCAAGAGAGATAAACCAAAGCTTCACACAATGGATATTTATACTCTTTCGAACGGCGAACAATAGGTGGTGAGGACAGAACCAACAATCATGGTGAGGCAGCACACACAAAACTATGTGTCGAATTGGGAATGAACCACCCAGTTATTTGGAAGCTCACTGATTGTATTGGGGAAATACATAAAGGGCGCGACACCTACTATGAGCAGTTGATTGGTGGGGAAACTCCGAATCAGAAACTCCTAAAATAGTACATTAAGGCTGATGAGTGAATTCTAAACATCACAAAACATTTTGACTTAAATATTAAAAGGTTCTGGCTTACAATTATGATATTCTTTAAAGTTTATATTAATTTCATTTTTGTATTTTTCTTTGTAAACAAATGTCATGTTTTTATCCATTTTGATTACGTGGTCTGCCCTACAATGTGTTTGAGATTGAGCCGGCCTTATGCCAGTAAGGGCTCTTGTTTCTAGAGCAGCCCGTAGGACCCTACGATTTTGCAATATACTAGTCATTATTCAATATTCATTTTTATTTATTATTTTTGTTGTAAATAATTGTCATGTTTTTATGGATTTTTTTATTTAAGCGGTCTGCCCCTACAATTTTGAAACATTTTAGTTTTATTTATTTAGTAATTTGTTATTTTGAGTTATAAACAAATGTTCATGTTCTCATTCGTTGGTCTTCAACCTGGCGCCAGAACAGTTAGGCGCCAAAAACGGTGGTGCCAAAACAGTTTCGGCGTCAAACAGTCGGTGGCAAATCACATCAACAGCCTTTTTCAAAATAGAACGAAAATTCATAAACATTTCTCTCGTTTTCCCGAGAACAAGTTTCTTCAAAAACAAAATTATGAAAGAAATTAATGTTTACGAACAAGAAGCTTCTTGAACATGACAGAAATTAAAGTTTACTTATTCTCGAAGCTGCAACAGAGAATGGAGCTCTCTCTCTCTCTCTCTCTCTCTCTCTCTCTCTCTCTCTCTCTCTCTCTCTCTCTCTGTAGCTGTTTTTACTCGAGTCTGAAATACTATGTCCACTGAGGTAAAAGTAGACTGGATGTGGAAAACACGACCCCCTTGTGGAGTGGCCATCCCAGAAGGGTTGAGAGATCAGGAGACCCCGACCGAACGTTCGACCTCTGAAACGTCCGCCATTTAGTCGCTCTCTTTCCGAGGAGTTCAGGATCGAAACCGAAGTTCTGATTGAAGGTCAGCTCTTCCTTCCGAGGTGAGGAAAAGGTTCCCCTTTGCCCAAAATTGAAGGTCTCGGGAATGATTGGCATCGTGAAGGAAAGTAAGTGAAGTGGAGAGATAACGTTAAAAACACTTTGATAAATCGGCAGAAATGTGATAAGGTGCCATATGTGTCATGCAGCCTCTGGATTCCACCATTAGTGACAGAGAAGACACCAATTCCCAAGAGAGATTAAAATAATGAAGCAAACCCGAAAACGAACACGCAGCTAGAGGCAGGATATGAGGGACCTTCAAGTCCAGCAACCAGATATGGCCGGGGACTATTTGTGACCTGGGATACTGCTGGGGGACTCGCAAGACACATATACCAGTGAGTCCCCGTCCAAACAAGGGCTGAAGCTGAACAGAGTGGAATGGCTTCCTGTCACTTGAAGCAACATTGAACTGTCAAGGAAACTTGTCAAAAAGGTTGAAGTGTCATTGGGGGGAACACAAGAACCTTGCCCAGAAAAAGACTTGGCTACATGGAATAACCAACTGTGCTTATCAAATTTATTTTGAGTAATAGTTTTTTAATTTGGTTGCTCAATTTAGATAGATACAAGGGGCCGCATGGGGATTTTTTCAATCGGAGCAGAAGAGAAGCCCGGAGAGAGAGAGAGTCCAGAGAGAGAGAGAGAGAGGAGAGAGAGATGAGAGAGAGAGAGAGAGAGTAAAAGTTGTGTTGTGATGAAACTAAAATATAAGATATGAAAAGACACGCTTAAGGTATATGGTTTTAACAATTAACAGCCGAAAGAGGAAGAGAGAGAGAAGAGAGGAGAGAGAGAGGAGAGAGAGAAGAGAGAGGAGAGGAGAGAACAAATCAGCGCTGGGCAAAGCTTTGGTAATCCTGTGATTTACGGGAATGTCCATTAAATGCTCTTGTCACAGGGTTGTTAACGATGGCCGTTGAGAATTGTGTGTGGGTGGGGGGGCGGAGTCACTGTGATTAGTTTCTAAGCAGAGAGGACGTCTTCGTTGTTTCAACTTGGACAACGTGACAAAATTACCAGTCAACATTACACACCCGCTCTCTCTCTCTCTCTCTCTCTCTCTCTCTCTCTCTCTCTCCTCTTCCCTTATCGGTATCATTAACCAGGTATATACGTATCCACCTTGGCAAAGCCCAGGGTAAACTCACGCTGTGACGACGTGTTTATTACTAGCCCCTCAAGGAACAAAGTATCATATATAGACCCATTTCTACATTGTGTGGTCGACATACTATATTAATTAATAAACAAGATCTTTGATCCGCGAGGGTTTCGTGCTAAACACTGAGTTCCACTGAGCTTCCGCCATGTTTAGTACTAGTATGGTATGTCGGAGGTGGATACATACCGGGTTATTACCCATCTCCCCCCCTCTCTCTCTCTCGCTCTCTTTCTCTCACACAAAATCTTTTTCTTTTTACAGATTTACATAAGCGAGTTTATTTGGTATAATGTTTCCAGGGATATCAAGGAATCTCTAATTTCACATCTGCGACTCTGTAGTGGTTTTCTATCTAGAAGAGAATGGAAGGTTTCAGTTTCATCGTCTGATTCTTCATCTCCTTCAACTACTCAAACTGTCATGTCTCATAACTCCAACAAACACCGACAGATTCAGTTAATTGTCAAGTAGCTTTGTTTTCTTTCTAATAGGTGGTTATTTTCAATAGTCTAATTCCTTTTATGCTTAAAACACTTTCTTTGACGGTATATTTGCAACTACTGTAGTATAATTGACTGGATTATTTTTTATTCCTCAGAACCAGCATCAATCTCAAGCGACTCAAAAAAGAGTAAGATCGAAATCAGAAAGAGACGAAGTAAAGAGGGAACCATCTCCTCCATGAAACCATCAAGCAACGACTTCTCTCTCTCCCGCCAGCCAGTCTGACGCATCTCTTGAATAAACAGGAAAGTGGCACAGAAATGAGAGAGCATTTGATTGTCTAAGCAAGGGAACTCGTACCTAAGAGTGCGGGACTTCATGGCTTTGGCCCAACCCAGAGTTTAAGAAGATGGGTATACTGTCTTCCAGTCGGTATAAGGAAACGCATCATGGCCTCTAAGGTAACTTAGCAACTGCGAATAAGAGATTGACGCTCCAAATTCTAAATGGCTTCTGTACCCAATCTGTTCAGAAAGTTGTCTAAATGAATAAAAAATGAAACCCGGCAGATATCCCAGCAGAAGCTAAAGGCTGCTCTAAAATACACTAAAAGATATCATAAACGCATCGGTAGATTGTCACATACATATCACAAACAAGTTGAAAACATGTCATCGACCGTAAGTGGAGAACGACTCTTAGGCAAGCATAGAATAGGACTTGAATTCAACCTGTTAATGACGTTTGTGACATAAGTTACCGACGTGTTCATGACATGTTTACTGTAGAGTGGAAACACCCAAAGCCACATCTATGAAACAACTGCTATGAGGACAATGCACAGTTAACCGTGAGAAATGTAAGCGTTTAATGACCAATAAAACGGATCCCGACTGACAAACCACATGAAGGTTGAAAGGGATGCCCCCAAGTATGAACACCCACTGAGATATTTTATTTTATTTTAAATTCCTGGGAAACGTACTTATTTACTGTATAAGAGACCAAAGAAAAAGAAGTTAAATGAGAAAGAGAATTTTGTTGGCCACATATTTATTCCCTGAAAAGACTTATGGGGTCACACACACCTCCATCTCACCCGAGGGGCTAATCTCCCCACAACAAACATCTGTGTGTGCCAGATGCGCGCACACAAGAGACAGCATATGTCAAGCATCTTTTGTGCAGACATTTTCATCCATATTATTGTTATGTTAAATGTATCATTATTACCACATCCATTGCAATGTCAGCATTTCAGTCATATGTATCATAGCTTCAGTCGTGTCCTTTAGGTACATCGTTTTATGTGCATCTTTCCATTCTTCAACAAACACAAGTGATTGTATTGTGGCCTCTTTTGTTCGCCTCGTGTCAGGCACTACAATTCCGCTCGCAAGAGCTAATGATCTGTTTGTATGTTGTCTGAATTAATCAATAAGTTCGTAGTCGCAGCTTCTTACAGTAAGAATCTTACTCACGCCTTTGATGCAGACTCGAGGCTCAGAACACATTGACAATTGAACCACAATATCAAAAGAACCTAAAATACAAAAAAGACACACAGATCTCCATTGAGACTCCGATCCATCTGATGCACTGATATTTCCTTGAAATGTCTCCTATATAACAACAACTGAACCACAATACCAAAATAACCTGGAAAGCTGGAGCCCGGGAGACCCACATTAATAATAATAATAATAATAATAATAATAATAATAATAATAATAATAATAATAATAATAATAATAATAATAATAATAATAATAATAATGTTTAAAAATATCCACAATTATATATAAAAATATATTAGTATGTAAAATAAAAACAAAGACTTTCGAACACTTGAACGGTGTTCCTCATCAGTGTGACGTTAAAATGTAATGAAGAGGGTAGACACTTTTAGGTCCTTAAAGTACCCAGAACATTTTATTACTGACGCAATTAGCCGAGCTAAAAAGAAGTTTTACATTGGTCAAGAGGAATAAGGAAATGAAAGTCAAGAAAACGTGTATCATTGCCCTTTCACGATGTAATCTCAAAAGTAGGTGATTATATAAATAAGCACCAAAAGACATAGAATAGTTTATACTTACAAAAACACTTTGGCAAACGCTCTTACAAAGAATAATAACAGTACCAAGAGAAATAACGGCGTTTACAAGGTTCCTTGTCAGGATTGCGGTGGTTGTTACTACGGGGAAGTGGGTAGGGATTAGAGTCAGATTAAGGGAACACAAAAGGGCCTATGATCTTCATGCACAGGGCAGCGCTTTGGTGGCTCACAGTTTTAATTTAGACCACAGAATTAATTGGGGATTGGTGCACAAATTATTTTTAAAAGCGACGATTCTCACGTGAGAAGACTAGTTGAAGGCGCCGCTATAAACATGGGAATATCTTTTGAGGATAACAAGTCGTTTACCAATGAGAACACCCTTTTTTATAAACAGTTTATTGCCAGGCAATACTTAAAAGAATTTATTTTTTTTAAAACCGACGTTGACCATGTGAACCCTGATGCTCTGCTTCCTCTTCCCCTCTCTCTCCAGATAGCCGACGTCCCAGCGGATGTTTCCGGCTATGGCACCTATGCAGTGCAAGCAGGAGCAACTTCGCAGGTTCGGAGATCGAGGAGGTTGGCGCAACTGCCCTGTTGAGATTGGAATTACACAAAACACGAACCAGCACTTCGACGATGGCTGTTATCATTTTC
>NC_087214.1:50410192-50442692 GCF_015104395.2 Macrobrachium nipponense
CCCTCGAGGATACTACAGCCTCCACGTTTATTACTTCATCTTTCTTTCGATATTTTTGATATTTTGGGTTTTCATTCCAAAAATAGATTAATATGAAGAGAAAACTCAATGTTGATAATCTGTAGACTCAGAATGAAAATACTGCCCACTTTTTATTAATTAAATGAGAATTTCCTAATAATCTATGTAACAAGTATATTTTCTAAGCTGAACTTGATGGATTTTTATATTGAAATTATTAAAAATTATGAATATTTTTAAAATAATGATATATATAGAAAAAATCATGTAAAAATATATTACTAGACTTTTCTTGTGGCTTCTCCTCCCACCGAAGCGATCCATTTAACAAAGAAAAACTTCCGGATGAAAGATTCTTCACAAAGCTCATGAATAAATTGTGCCCTAATTCAACTCCTTCATCTGGGAGGACTCAAAATAACTTCGAACTTTATTCGTCAAAGCAAATCATTTGTGAAATGGCGAGAGCAGCCTTCGGGTCTGACCTACAATTTTTTCAGGGTTGCCGCGAAGTCCCTCCATCACCCAGAAACTAGCTCAGCACCGGGAGGTGTAGTGTTAATTGCCAAGCAATGTTCTTTTTGATACACTAACTAGACGAAATAGTCACCCTGGTTATGCTATATTAACCGTATCTTTACCAGTATATGAGTTGGGTTTACTAATTAAACTTTTTTAGAGTTAGAGTTTCCCCCTTTCCGAAATTCAGTTGCTTCTTATCTTTTGAAACATTACCTAACTTTAATGATAGTCAAATTTAGAATCGAACGAGATACGCGGACAGTGTTCAGTCTTGAAGCTGATTTATTACAAAGGCAAATTGAAGATTGCTGGAACTAAAGAATGAATGCATTATTGGACATCACGTTTGGGTTACGTCATTTACTGTTGTCAATCCGGTTCTTAATTGACAATCGTATGATCGTATATGACATTGGCGCGTGAACACTCGAGACTAGTGAAATTGGTTCGTTTTCAAAAATATTAGTATTTTCAAAAATATATAATTTCAATCATTTTTTTTATTAATGGAAAACAGTTTTAAAAGCATAAATATATTTGCGGACCTACAGCGCCGCATACGTGAGGAGTGCGGACCTCAGCTCTGCATTCAATGACTCCCCTCGAATCTTCTCCGCACTTTTGGTCGTTTGACTCGTTTCTCCGCGCTTTGGCAACACTGCAGTCGTCATCTTCCTGATGGTCTTCTTATTCTTCAGGGAAGAGAGAATGGTACTAAATGTCAAGCAAACGACCGCACGAAGATATCTTCATTTCGGTTTACTTCTCACTTCATCTCACATGTAGTACTGCAGTTTAAACTGCCTTTTCTATATTCTTTTGTTTTAATTATATTAATAAACGATATCCTGGTGAGGCCGCCTCCTTTACATTTACCGGAAGCACTGCAACACTTCAAAGAGAGGCGACAGACTGAAATTCACTTGTGCTGGGCGGAGAAATATTTGTCTCGTTCCCTCAGAGACGCTCTCTGCGTCAACACCTCTTATTTTCTCAGCATATTACTGAAAATTCGTTCGTTATTTAGAAAGGCCTAATAGTGAGAAGGTTACTACCGGCATCGTCAACATGTCTCGTCTTTCAAACATGTAACTGTTAGCGTGTTTCAGGACGACTTCATCAATGCCTAGAGAGCAATTTCTGTTACTTTAAATGAAAAATGGTAGTAGGTTTCAAATGTGTGACAAATCTTGGCTTTATAAGAGTTTTCATATGTCTCACAGACTGGTAGTAGCAAGATAGCGTACTATGAGATTCAGGCACTCTGTAACACAGTTTTTTGGACTTTGCTCCTTGTCAAAGCATCGGATGTAGCTGAAAGTTGACATATGTATATTTTACAACCACACACAAATTTTGTCAGCATTATCAATAACCTAAACCCGATCGTTTTAATTTTTATAGAGTAAAAATTCTCTAGCCGACGCCATGGCCATTGATTACGAGCCAAGAGTCGAAAAACATTCATTACGTAAGCAAAGTAAACATCTTTTGACGAAATGCTGCCCCGCCCATCCACTAGACAGAAACCCATTCACCTTGTTCCATCGGCTCTGAAACCCAAAGACTTTATGAATGGCGGAACGATACATAGATGTGGGTGGGGTATCTGTGCTAGCGTAGTAATACTACTGTAGCAGTAGTGCCGCAACAGTATAGCAGTAATATACATGAATTAAACGTTTAGGGCAACTGCTGGGATCCTTGAGGATCATTAAGCACTTTTTACAACTACTCGAGAAATGAGTTTTTATAGCCAGAAGTAATTTTGTAATCCAACAATGCCCATGACAGCCTTCAGTGTTATCCTGAATTATAACGAGGCCAAAGTGGGTGGAGCTTCATGAAGTTATCATTCTGACGATAATTATTGGTGAAGGTTTAAAGCCAAAGTACGGTACCGGCTATTTTTTTTTTTTTTTTTTTTTTTTTTTTTTTTTTTTTTAGTAAATAGGTAGATAGCCAATAAATAAAAATTGCTTGACATTGGATGTAGCAGTTATCAAAACAAGCTTGTCTACTATGTTTTTGAGAATTACCATCTATTCCCTACATCTTGTCAATCTGATTGTGACCTATAAAGTAGACTAATTTCTTAGGAAACTTATTTTGGGAGTTAGACTCATAATCGAAGTGTTTTTGTATTTATTAACATATTTTGTTGGTTTGTTCATTATGACAATTATCAGTGGAGAGGTTCAGAGTTCATAAAGGTGTACTGCTTTTCTTGTATTTAAATTTGTTTGTCATTGTTGCCAGAGGTATAGCCTTTGTTACGTATAGCCAATCATCCATCGAGAAAGAGGGAAGAAATGCTGTCATAAGTTACGTAACGAGTGCGTTCGAAACCTTTTCTCTGAGTAAGTTGGCCCGTCTTCAAAAATAGTCACTTTTACATTGTAAGTACCAAATTTATTCAACCTACGTAATGCAGAATACAGTCAAAATTTATGTGTAGATATAATGTGTATGCTGAATAAGCGTTATATTTATGAAATGGATAGATAAAAAGTTATTGCGAAAAAACCATGTTACAGAGGCCCTGAATCTCATAGTAGGTTGGTAGCTGAAGCTAGACCTATGCGGTATGCCTTCAAACTAATTATACAGGAAGATGTTACATCATTTAAACCTTAATTCTAATCACAACTTAATTTCGAATATAAATTAAAATCTTTTCCTTTTGGCAAATCCCTCGAATCATCAGCCAAGAACAAAGACCTTCAAGGATGGCAACAACAAGGAAAAGACCTGGTGAGTGCAAGCGCTAGGCTTATGCCTCTTGATTTGGCTGCTACTTTTATTCTTTTTTCCTTTTTGGAAGAAGAATCTTATTCCAAATGAGTCTAAAATACTTTCTTAGCAACCTGAGTCCTCCTTTAACAATTCTCTCCGAGAATCGTTCAAAAGGCTCAGGAGAGAAAGAAATCTTTCATTGCCTTTCCAATATCATTTGAGAAGATATACAGAAATCAGAATGCAATGTTCGTTACTTCCTACAACAGAACTGAGAACGATAATATTCAAACATATATTGAACAGTAAAGATTAACTGAAACAAAATAACATATTCTTCTTGTAGGGGAGGTTGTGGGGGGGGGGGGGGATGCCATAGGGTTTTGTCTCTACAGAACTGTATCATTACCTGGACAGGCTGTTTCAATATAGCCGCCGGACGTCTCGTGCTCTTTGTGATTTTTTTTTCTAAATAAAAACAGCGAAAATATTGAATAATAATAATATAAATAATTAAGGATGAGAAAACAGAGTTCTGATTATAGGCTATGCGGTAATTAAAGAAACGTTTGGTAGAGCCACCATCTCAAAAGGAAGGTGGATAAGAAGGTCGGAGTAGGACTATTTGGCGCCAACTGGTTTGGCACCAACCTTTATGGCGCTGAACTGTTTTGGAACCAAGCTTTATGGCGCCGAACTGTTTTGGCACCAACCTTTATGGCGCCAATTTAGACTAACAAATGAAACGATGTGAGTGTGTTTGTGTGTATGATGACAAACAAATCTATGTAATTATATTGTAAACTACAGCAGCAATTTGTAAAATTAACGACGTGCTTTTCTTAAACACCACTGTACAGCTATATTCAGTTTTAACAACGTGATTTTCTTAACAACTACAATTAGTTTTGATAACAAACACAACTATATAAAAATTTAATGCTATAGTGCTACAGAGAAAAACAGCCTTGTTTTTATTTTCTCTTAGAGCCTATATTAGAAATGGCTGAAAATAGTCTTAGCAAGAGAGATAAACCAAAGTTTTCACACAATGGATATTTATACTCTTTCGAACGGCGAACAATAGGTGGTGAGGACAGAACCAACAATCATGGTGAGGCAGGACACACAAAACTATGTGTCGAATTGGGAATGAACCACCCAGTTATTTGGAAGTTCATTGGTGGTATTGGGAAAATACAAAAAGGGAATGACACCTACTATGAGCAGTCGATTGGTGGGGAAACTCCGAATCAGAAACTCCTAAAATAGTACATTAAGGCTGATGAGTGAATTCTAAACATCGCAAAACATTTTGACTCAAGGGCACCACTTAAATATTTAAAAGGTCTGGCTTACAATTATGATATTCTTTTAAGTTTTACATTAATTTCATTTTGTATTTTTACTTGCAAACAAATGTCATGTTTTTATCCATTTTAATTGCGTGGTCTGCCCTACAATGTTGTTTGAGATTGAGCCGGCCTTATGCCAGCGGGGATTCTTGCTCCTAGAGCAGCCCGTAGGACCCTACGATTTTGCAATATATTATTCAATATTAATTTTATTTATTATTTTTTGTTGCAAATAAATGTCATGTTTTTGTCCATTTTATTTCATTTACGTGGCCTGCCCTACAATTTTGAAACAAGTTTTATATTTATGTAATTTGTTATTTTGTGTTATGAGCAAATGTGATATTCTCAATCGTTGCTCTTCAAACTGGTACCAAAACAGTTCGGCGCCAAAACGGTTGGTGCCAAAACAGTTCGGCGTCAAACAATCGGCGGCAAATAGTCGTCGCCAAAAGGGCGGCGCCAAAAAGTACCCGACCCTAAGAAGGTTGTGTGATGTCATAGCCTGTAGTACTGTCTTCCCTGTAACCTGCAGCCATAGTGTGATTTCTTTTCGTTCAGTTTTTGGGGTTTTTTGCACCAAACACAGATTGAGGATTTGCAAAGGAAATAAAGCATTAAATTCCCTTATAGAAATGAGAATACTCTCTACTTATTATCATTTAAATAAAAAAACTTTATAATAATCTATGTATAATAAATATAATTTACACACTTAATTTCATGGATTTGTATATCTAAAAACGTTCAAATTATCATATCAAAAATAGTGAATCAATAAGTAAAAAAAAACATTAATATGAAGTGTTCTGTCATATCACATCCCGTTGAGGCTTCTCCTCCCATTCCAGCGATTCCCAATTCTGGAAACATGTCGAATCAACCGACAACATTTTTATCATCTCAGGAAGTCGTCATCAACAGCCTTTTCAATATAACGAAAATTCAAAAAACATTTTTCTCATTTTCGAGAAAAAGTTTCTTCAAAACAAAGTTATGAGAGAAATTAACGTTTACGAACAAGAAGCTTCTCGAACATGACAGAAATTAAAGAATTTATTCTCGAAGCTGCAACAGAGAATAGTGTTCTCTCTCTCTCTCTCTCTCTCTGTAGCTGTTTTACTGAAGTCTGAAATACTATGTCCACTGAGGTAAAAGTAGACTGGATGTGGAAAACACGACCCCCTGGTGGAGTGGCCATCACAGAAAGGTTCGAGAGATCCGGAGACCCCGACCGAACGTTCAACATCTGAAAGAACGTCCGCCATTTGGTCGCTCTCTTTCCGAGGAGTTCAGGATCGAATCCGAGGTCCTGATTGAAGGTCAGCTCTTCCTCCGAGGTGAGGACGAGGTTCCCCTTTGCCCAAAATTGAAGGTCTCGGGAATGATTGGCATCGTGAAGGAAAGTAAGTGAAGTGGAAAGATAACGTTAAGAACACTGGTAAATCGACAGAAATGTGATAAGGTGCCACATGTGTCATGCGGCCTCTGGATTCCACCATTAGTGACAGAGAAGACACCAATTCCCAAGAGAGATTAAAATAATGAAGCAAATCCGAAAAAGAACAAGCAGCTAGAAGCAGGATATGAGGGCCCTTCAACAAGGCCTTCAAGTCCAGCACCCAGATATGGCCGGGGACTATTTGTGACCTGGGATACTGCTGGGGGACTCGCAAGACACATATACCAGTGAGTCCCCGTCCAAACAAAGGCTGAAGCTGAACAGAGTGGAATGGCTTCCTGACACTTAAGGCAACAGGAACTGTCAAGGAAACTTGTCAAAAAGGTTGAAGTGTCATTGGGGGGAACACAAGAACCTTGCCCAGAAAAAGACTTGGCTACATGGAATAACCAACTGTGCTTATCAAATTTATTTTGAGATAGTTTTTATTTGGCTCATTAGATACAGGGGCAGGGGATTTTTCAATCGGCAGAAGAGAAGCCCGGAGAGAGAGAGAGAGTCAGAGAGAGAGAGAGAGAGAGAGAGAGAGAGAGAGAGAGAGAGTAAAAGTTGTGTTGTGATGAAACTAAAATATAATATGAAAAGACACGCTTAAGGTATATGGTTTAACAATTACAGCAAGAGAGAGAGAGAGAGAGAGAGAGAGAGAGAGAGAGAGAGAGAGAACAAATCAGCGCTGGGCAAAGCTTTGGTAATCCTGTGATTTACGGGAATGTCCATTAAATGCTCTTGTCACAGGGTTGTTAACGATGGCCGTTGAGAATTGTGTGTGGGTGGGGGGGCGGAGTCACTGTGATTAGTTTCTAAGCAGAGAGGACGTCTTCGTTGTTTCAACTTGGACAACGTGACAAAATTACCAGTCAACATTACACACCCGCTCTCTCTCTATCTCTCTCTCTCTCTCTCTCTCTCTCTCTCCTCTTCCCTTATCGGTATCATTAACCAGGTATATACGTATCCACCTTGGCAAAGCCCAGGGTAAACTCACGCTGTGACGACGTGTTTATTACTAGCCCCTCAAGGAACAAAGTATCATATATAGACCCATTTCTACATTGTGTGGTCGACATACTATATTAATTAATAAACAAGATCTTTGATCCGCTGGGGTTTCGTGCTAAACACGGAGTTCCACTGAGCTTCCGCCATGTTTAGTACTAGTATGGTATGTCGGAGGTGGATACATACCGGGTTATTACCCATCTCCCCCCCTCTCTCTCTCTCTCTCTCTTTCTCTCACACACAATCTTTTTCTTTTTACAGATTTACATAAGCGAGTTTATTTGGTATAATGTTTCCAGGGATATCAAGGAATCTCTAATTTCACATCTGCGACTCTGTAGTGGTTTTCTATCTAGAAGAGAATGGAAGGTTTCAGTTTCATCGTCTGATTCTTCATCTCCTTCAACTACTCAAACTGTCATGTCTCTTAACTCCAACAAACACCGACAGATTCAGTTAATTGTCAAGTTCCTTTGTTTTCTTTATAATAGGTGGTTATTTTCAATAGTCTAATTCCTTTTATGCTTAAAACACTTTCTTTGACGGTATATTTGCAACTACTGTAGTATAATTGACTGGATTTTTTTTATTCCTCAGAACCAGCATCAATCTCAAGCGACTCAAAAAAGAGTAAGATCGAAATCAGAAAGAGACGAAGTAAAGAGGGAACCATCTCCTCCATGAAACCATCAAGCAACGACTTCTCTCTCTCCCGTCAGCCAGTCTGACGCCTCTCTTGAATAAACAGGAAAGGGGCACAGAAATGAGAGAGCATTTGATTGTCTAAGCAAGGGAACTCGTACCTAAGAGTGTAGAACTTCATGGCTATGGCACAACCCAGCTTAAGAAGATGGGTATACTGTCTTCCAGTCGGCATAAGGAAACGCATCATGGCCTCTAAGGTAACTTAGCAACTGCGAATAAGAGATTGACGCTCCAAATTCTAAATGGCTACTGTACCCAATCTGTTCAGAAAGTTGTCTAAGTTAATAAAAAAATTAAACCCGCCAGATATCCCAGAAGCAGCTAAAGGCTGCGCTAAAATACACTAAAACATATCATACACACATCGGTAGATTGCCATATACATATCACAAACAAGTTGAAAACAAGTCATCGACCGTAAGTGGAGAACGACTCATAGGCAACCATCGAATAGGACTTGAATTCAACCTGTTAATAACGTTTGTGACATAAGTTACCGACGTGTTCACGACATGTTTACTGCAGAGAGGAAACACCCAAAGCCACATCTATGAAACAACTGCTATGAGGACAATGCACAGTTAACCGTAAGAAATGTAAGCGTGAAAAATTACCAACAGAAGCGGATCCCGACTGACAAACCACATGAAAGGTTGAAAGGGATGCCTCCAAGTATGAGATATTTTATTTTATTTTAAATTCCTCGGAAACGTACTTATTTACTGTATAAGAGACCAAAGAAGAAGTTAAACGAGGAAGAGAATTTTGTTGTCCACATATTTATTCCCTGAAAAGACTTATGGGGTCACACACACCTCCATCTCACCTGAGGGGCTAATCTCCCCACAACAAACAGCATATGTCAAGCATCTTTCGTGCAGACATTTTCATCCATATTATTGTTATGTTAAATGTATCATTATTACCACATGCATTGCAATGTCAGCATTTCAGTCATATGTATCATAGCTTCAGTCGTGTCCTGTAGGTACATCGATTTAAGTGCATCTTTCCATTCTTCAACAAACACAAGTGATTGTATTGTGGCCTCTTTTGTTCGCCTCGTGTCAGGCACTACAATTCCGCTCGCAAGAGCTAATGATCTGTTTGTATGTTGTCTGAATTAATCAATAAGTTCGTAGACGCAGCTTCTTACAGTAAGAATCTTACTCACGCCTTTGATGCAGACTCGAGGCTCAGAACACATTGACAATTGAACCACAATATCAAAAGAACCTAAAATACAAAAAAGACACACAGATCTCCATTGAGACTCCGATCCATCTGATGCACTGATATTTCCTTGAAATGTCTCCTATATAATAACAACAGAACCACAATACCAAAATAACCTGGAAAGCTGGAGCCCGGGAGACCCACATAATAATAATAATAATAATAATAATAATAATAATAATAATAATAATAATAATAATAATAATAATAATAATAATAATAATACACACCGAATCCCGTTAATTGCGGAAGACAAAATTTAGATGCAAAAATACGATTCTAAGAATGATAACTTGATTTTATTGAAACGACTATTTAATTTGCATTTTAATTTGAATACTTACGCAATTCAACGACAGCTCTCGAAACAAAAACAATAGAGAGAGAGAGAGAGAATCTGTATATTTTTCAAAAGAAACTGACGCATTAGTATCGGAAAACTGTAAAGGACTCACTGATGCCACTGCAACAATTGCTTAAATGAAAATTGTTTAGGAGAAAAAAACTATGCCCTAAAAGTATCTACACAATCTGAGAGGCACAATGGTCAGAATATTTGGTGAACTCATTACCAACGAGATGATGACATCACAGGGCGAATTTACAGCGACTATGAAAACCGGGATTAACGGCCGTATGCTAAGAGAAAATATAGGGCCTCCAATTATAGGGCCTTCTTTGTATCCTATGGAAAGTGTAGGGAAGCCCTATATTTTTCGGTGCTATGTTTAAAGCATCTTCTAGGAAAAGGTGTGGTTGGTATCCCTGCTGAGAGGATGTCTGTTGTCCTCTAAACAGTTGGTATGCCGGAGAAACGTTTGTTTACATTTGTGAGCGGTAATTACTTAGTAGGGTACACGTGTTTCGCGCATTCCTGTTCTTTCAACGAGTTACTGAGGACTCATAGACAGTGGAAATGGCAGAAAAGGATGGCAAAAGAACAAGATATATAACTGCAAATGAGAAAACAATGCTGGTGACCTTGATAGAGGAAAGAAGCGACATTTTATTTAATAAGAGCCATGACTTCCGCATCATCCATCGGAAAAAAGCAGCATGGGAAGAAGTCACTAGCTTATTTAATGCTGCTGGTTATGGACCACCGAGAAGCCAGCAACAGCTGAAGAAAGTCTGGGAGAATGCAAAAGGAAAGTAAGTATTCATAAACATATTAAAGTAATATTACTTTTGACTCACTTCCTGCATACATAAGCAAGCATCAGCTTAGGGATTGGCGAGGGCCAGTTTTACTTAAGCTATATGTAAGGAATAACATACTTTTCAAATGCTGAGAAAATAAATAATTCTCATTGCAGTTTGTACTATTCTTAATTTCAGACTTCATACTGGTTAGCCCAATTGTTTTGCATTTATTCTTAATTTAAGGCTATATACTGGTTAGCCTAAATCATTTAAAAAAAGCAAAATTGTGGATGAAAATTAGTTCATTTTGCTAGAACCTAAAGGATAAGGCCTTTTTTGGCATTCTGTTCCAGGGGGTCACCCCCTGCCTAGGTTACTTTGATTTCGTTAGATTAGTTACCAGAATATCTCAACTTCTCCAAGCCAAACCTATTGTAAAATTTGCACAAATACAATAATTTCTCTTAAAAACAGATGAACCTTTTAGCATCAGTTAAAAACAAACACCTTTTCCATGCATGAGCTATCATATCTATTGGAAGAATGTAATTTATTTACGAATTCAAATGGCAAGTTTACTTGCAACTACTATTACTTTGTTTCACACCACCACAAAACGATCTACCTATTATGATGCCTTGAAAATATTGCATTTTCATCCCGAAAGGGTGTAATTCACGAGTTAACATCAATGAACTGCAATAATAAAAAAAAATCAAAGAAATTCTTACCTGTGAAACTTGGCAGAAGCTTGTTTTGTTGATAGTGTAACTCCGAGAGGGACATCTCCGAGTTCATAAAATATGAAGTTTGGCCCACCTGTGCAATAGTTTTTCATTCTTTGTATGTTATTATTTTTGTAAGACATCTTTTGATAATATAAATGTTTTTCACCAGCAAAGAGTTGATATCATGACTACTATTTATTTATAGGGCTTGCGAAAGGCATGTCTGGGCCACCCTTTAAATAGTATTGGAACCACTCCTTAAATTATAGGGAACCCTAAATTTATAGGGCCTGTATATGTTCTAAGCATAGGAATTTTATATAGGGTCTATATTATAGTCCCTATATTTTCTCTTAGCATACGGCCGTTAGTCACCAACTATGCAAACCTCCTGTCAGACGCCAAGTGGCTGGAAAGGGTTGCTTGACCTCACAGGGCGATGCTGACATTGTGCTTGTGGATTTCATCCGTCTAGGCAAGTGGTTCCCAAAATGGGGGGCATGTAGCAGAATGCAGGGGGCCATAATTTGAGGATATGGACCTAGACCTAATGAGTGCAGGACTGTAGAGAGTCACTGTAGTCATGGGTTATTCTTGGCGGTGGGCCATGGACAAGTGTCCTGTATGAAGAGCAGACAACGACCAAAAAAAAGGTTTGGCTTAACAGAGCGTATTCTTCATGATTTCTTGCAGAAATGTGGTTACCGTAGTTTTCTGGGAAAAACTAAACTCGAAGCACAATCAAAAGGTATTATTATCCACAGGATAACATCAATAACACTAGTAACTTCAAAATTAATCAACACTCTCCTGTGTATACATCCAGGCACACACGTCTATGATCTCCGCAGTGTAAATACACTGTCTCCATACAAAGCGCAACCACAAGAGCGCATCTAACCTCAATACTTCAGCCTCTTTATCTCCTGTACCGCTTCGTCTAAATTACCCAAAAATCAAGAGAAGTTGTGGGGAAGAGAGAGAGAGAGAGAGAGAGAGAGAGAGAGAGAGAGAGAGTTCTAAGTCTGACAGGAAGACTAAAGGAACGCATGCAAGCAGTATTAGCGACCAAACAGCGTTAGATTTTCTGAGAGACTGACAAAGCTCTTTTCAGAGGAGAGCTCTTGAGTGTCACTTGGGGAGAGGAGGAAAGCTGCCTCAAAGTTCTTTATATTCTTACGGAAAATATTAGAAAATTAATGTTAACTGTTTAGTGTTGCATTAAAGCACATAGATAAGTACGTCAAAGGATATCTTAAGAGTTTTCTTGCCGATATCCTTACTGAAAATATTATAGAGGGAGTGTATACTTACAAGTGTCTGGTGTCCTGATAAAACTAAAAAGATAATAATAAATAAATAAAACTGTCAAAAAAAAGGAAAAAAAATCATACTGAAAATAGTGGAGGGAGTGTTAAAAGTGTTGTTAAGGCCCCCATACACTGAACGATTGTTTGAACGACTGTCTGAACGATTGTCGTTACCGACCCACACACACTATTCACACAGTATGAACGATCCCCGCACCGATTTCAGTCTGAACAAAGATTTTGTTTCGAGAAGACATGGCATCATCTCTAGAAGAGACCTGCGCCATAGCGTTATATCGGCAGACAAACCGATACATTGAACGATCTGCATATGACAGCCTTAAGTCGCAAGCCAGCAACCTGGTAGTGACAGATTCCCGTCGAGATCGTTCAGACACGAAGCTCCACCCACTTTTGCATTTAGACAAGCCCATGCAGTGTTTTTGCGAACGATATAGACAGTCGTTCAGACAATCGTTCTGTGTATGGGGGCCTTTTTGTCTACTGTCAACACACACAGAAGACAAACAGACAGCTAATGTCTCCAGCAAAAACAGCAACAGTCCCTGGCAAGAAACGAGTCAGTCGCACATGGGAAGAGAAAGGGAAGAGCAGAGCGTGGAGTTTTTTTTTTTTTTTTTTTTTTTTTCGGGGGGGGGGGGGGTCGGGGGTCCTGGGAATGGCGGCATCCATCACAAACGAGTCCTCATAGGAACACTTCGGAGCAACCGGATTGTTGCCGCAAGGAAGGACGGCATCTTGCACCTCCTTTGCAGACATTATTGTGTCTTTCGTCTGCATTATGTTTGCCTTAGACTCCCACAAAAACAGTGGAATCATGAAAGTCATTTTTTCTCTTTAGTCAGAGGATGAAATAACAGTTTAATGTCTCGACGCATCTTTAGGAAACTCTTGGTTTCTCGTCTTCATTACTTCCTAATTGGTGACAGACAAAAACAGTTGAATAATAGAAGTCTCCTATTTTTTTCATGGGATAAAACGAAATGTGTCATTATGAAATCTGATTGTTTTTTACTCCACAATCGTACCAATCTTTATTTTGCCATTTCCACTCATATTTCCTCTTTTGACAAAACAGGAGGAAAAAAACAAGGAAATGGAGATTCCTGAGTAAATAAATTTCGCTGTTCAAAGCTGCGCTTAGTTTGTTTCATACCTTTAAGGATCTGCTCATTTTAACCAATTTTCTCCTTAACTTGAACATTAAGTGTTTTTAGCGTTTCTAAAATATTTCAGGACTATCAGCCCTCGAGCTCTCAACGGTAGGTGGAAGGGGAGGGGGTAGGGGATATATAGTGTATACGCCACTCCCTCCCCCCCTCTTCCATTACCCATCAGCTAGGAACCCTGTCTACTAGGCGCGGTTATGTCATGTCAAGTGAAGGAGGAATCACACTCCAATCCAACCTAAAGGTGCAGCAGCATATACTCCAAAAAAACATGTCATAAACACAAGTCGGCAACTTATAGCTAACACATCAGAAACAGGTCAAACACAATTCAGCGACTTATTAGGAGTTCTACATTACTGCTGCCCTTGACAGTTTGTGATGTTGCCGATTCATTTCCGACCAGTTTGCAATAAGTATGTGAGAAGTTGCCGACATGTGTATTACATGTTTTATTATAGGGCGAATACAGTCTCAGGCTTCCAGGTTGGGTGAAGGGAGACAGAAGATGGCAGGTGAATGGGTGACAGGTGATGACCTTTTCTTCCTTTTCAAGGTGAATGTTCTTCACCTGATCCTTTACAACAATTAGATCTTCATGGTTTCTGATTGCTCAGAGCGGTTTTTTTTTATTTGCTATTTTTTTTATAACTAGTTATGAAAATATATAGACTTAGGTTTTTGTTCCCCTCTTAACTAAAAACATAAATTTTCCTTTGAATGTTCACTCAAAAAAAAATTATACATATTTTTTTTATCAAGAAAACAATTATGCATTTTTCAATAAAAATTATTAATGTTTTAGTTAATGAAAACTACTGCGAATTTTCTTTAGAGGAGTTTGATAAGAGTTTGGATGCCACGGCCTCTTTAATTATAGAGGATTTATAACCCATACACATTACATATTATTGTAAAGTCTTTGAAAAAAATGCTAGACCATCCCCCATTTACGTCACAACAAATCTCTGAACTTTCCAAGAGCACATTCATATCATAAGCACTGAAATACTTTACCGGAAAACTAATGCAATTCCATAACGTCCCCTGGAAACACCAATGTTGGGAGAAAGCTACATTTTAAATCTGCCTTATTTCGACGGACTGGAAGACTTCCATTTCCTCTCGTGAATATTCACCCTCCAGGTTCTATGCTCTGAATGTTTATGCAAATGCCTGGCTGAAAGTTATCATACGAATTTATGGGGCTGCCTGAATTGTATGTGTGTGTGGGCACGCGCGTGCGAGCTGTGCTGTCGTGAGAGAGGATTTGATCTATTTTGCCTTTACGAGAATATAATGATATATAGAGGGTAATTTCGTCGTCGATGGATAAATTTGTATGTAAGTGATTAGTCAGTGTGAGTTACTTCAAGGGCTAATTTTATAAAGTCATATTACGTATTTTCGTCAATTCGAACCTGAGGATTCTAACATCGAGGAACAAGTACGAATAAATGAAATCCCCGATATGAAATCCTATTTAAGGAAACTCCCACAACTAACGAGATTATCCGACCTTACGAGAGTTGTGTGTGTGCGTGTGTGTGAGGGGGGGGGGGGGGATTGCTTGGCCAGTCCACAAGGATGAATAAATAAATAAAAATAAATAAACAAACATGGTCAAAAAGAAATTGAAAGGAAATATACTTCAGTTATGTAAATAGTTAACTGGTTATTAAATATGGATTTATGACGAAAGTAGAAGTAACAATATTTTAATTTAAAAAAAAAACTATAAAACGAATATTAAAACTACATTCTTCTCCATCCTTCTCATTCACGATTGGAATGAAGATATATAACATGGAAAATTGCCTGAAAAACTGTCCATTGCTTTACACGCTCTAGATTTCATGTTAAGAGGTTCATTCGACACAATTGTTGACTTAGAAATGAGCAAAAACCACAGCAGGTAAAACTGGACTCGGGAAAGTTTGTGGACACAAGATGTTCTTGGAGATGACCGTCTCCTTCAGATGCTCTTCTTCAACGGAGGAGACTAAGGAACAAGGGCAGATGATGGTATTCTTCTTTCATATAAACAAATCTCATAGAAGAAAGCCAAAAATTCATGTATTTCATCGTATGAAACGGAAAACAAATTACGTCGTAGGAATTTTCGTAAAATTTTCTCTTTCCTGGAATCCCACTGAGGTATGGAATTTTCTTCGACATGCCACTCGTTGTATGATAAATGGATGGACAGAAAAGATGATGGGTAGACAAGCGAGACATTTTAATTTGCTGCTACTCTTTCTTCACTTCCTTAATTAAGGACAAAAATGAACCTCTTCTGCTGGAGGAGAGAATTATATATCGCACCAAATCTCCTCCGAAGTGACCCACTATAAAGGTGGAATGAAAAAGCGAAACTTTCCAGTAACACCAGAACACACCCAGCACTTCACTCATCTCTGACGTCATCAGTAAATATAAATTTTGCGCAAGAACACAGATTTGCTTCTCCGTTTTGCTCATTAAATAAAACCTAAGAGTTTCAACTTGCTACAGTTTTTCCTTATAGAGAGAGAGAGAGAGAGAGAGAGAGAGAGAGAGAGAGAGAGAGAATACAGTATTAAGAACTATTAATCCATCTGATGCAGATTTATGCATCACAATTCCTCTCAGAAATCTCCAAAAATGTCTTTCGTCTGCTCTCTTACATATTTAGGCAACTGAGGTATTCTGGGCTTTCTCCTGCCTCCCTATCCAAACCCCCGCCCACCACCCCCCGTCCTCCCCACGCACCCCTTCCACCCACGCAGACCCTCTCAGCCCCTTCCAAAAAGTCGGCAGCCCAATTTGGGTTCTCGATTTCGCTAAAGCAAAGATGGCATATTAATCATTGAACTGATTTCCTAAACAGGGTTCATAGTTCTATTACAGTCAATCATGTTAATAGTTATGCTGATTATGGCATCATATACCTGAAACAAATATGAACTTAAACAGGGGGCTGTATAAGGGTATATTTGAGCAATGTACATAATAATAACATAATAAAGTGGAATTTGAGCAATGTAGTATATTAATAACATAATAAAGTGGAATTTGAGCAATGTAGTATATTAATAACATAATAAAGTGGAAGAATCTTTTTGTCAGAACATTTACTTGTAAGACAGTAAAACCTTGCTCATATTCAATTTGTTTTTACGACTGAGTTAAAAAATTGATCAAAAGAGTTTCAAGTTGTGGCTCAATTTGGTGGTTGAGCCGATGAAAAATGTATTTACTTTACGTCAACAGATTTACCGTAATCTTTAAACTCTATCGTAATTCTAAATGACCAAGTGGTCTTTGATGTTGATGAAAAATATACAACTTTACGTGGGAAAATTTGTATCGTAATTGAAACACTTGAAAGAGATTCTTAATGTAGAAGTTGGTTGAGTTTTAAAACTTTGCTCATTGCGAAATGAAAGCTCGTCAAATATTCTCCTTATTTTCAAGAGTCCCCCGTTCAATCTGAATTTCTGTTTTCTAAAATGAAGGGCGACGCACATTTTCGTTTCAAGACATTCGCTGTTAAACCGAATTAGAAAACGACGTCGTCCAGACCAGACTCTGGTCCAGGCATTTCGATCAATTCAAATCTGGAATTTCGAGGAACTGACGTTTCGTAGGAAATTTTAATCGAAAGGACATGAAATCGGAAAGTACCATTGCCTAAACCCCGTTTTGTTAAGCTAACTCTACCCAGTTAATACAAAAGTAGGCAAAACGCGTTCTGTGCTTCCACGACGACCTGCTCCTTTCATTACCAGATAAGGAAGCATACGACATCATCACCCAGTCCTTAGAAGAACGTCAGTCGTAGTCGTCTCCCAGAATGCCTGGGAAAGACACAATCGGCGGTTGTGGTTGAGTGTTTCATGATCTGCGCTGTGGACTTTGAATTGGTTGATTCAGATCAGTCATTACTTTCTCCTATTGGTGTGTAACAGTTGCTGTACCCATGAAGGATTGACACCTTCCTTAAGAGTTGATGCCTTTATCCACTGCAGATTGCCAATGCAGAAGTGTCCAATGATACGTCTTTCTCCGAGTCTTATGAGATCATGAGAGATTTCTCTGCATTTGGATAGTCCAGTGGATGGGTACATTTCATCACTCCGAAGAATATGTTGGACCGGAAGATAGATGCGGTCTCACTGCAACCATATTTATATCTTTCTTCCTTCTGGTCTGCCCACAGGTTCTTGGAACCTCTTTTCCTTGGACCAGTGGTGGATGCTTGCAGGTTGTGTTTGCTTACCCGGCTCCTTCAAGAAGACAAGTTGCATCTCGCCTATGGTGTGTGGTTCTAGAGGTAAGAAGGATGTGAGAGGGACTGGCCTCTCCACCTTCCCCTCCTCGTCCTTCTACTCCTCTCCCTTCAGGTTGAGGATAGGACTCGAACTTACACTGGCTGGTCGGCCGATTGATACGGCAAGCTTGCACATCGAGCTTCCTTTCTATTTTTCTTATCAGAATCGTAGAAGTAATCCCGCTCCTTCCTCTAGCAAGGGGAGGAAGGAGACTGGCAATAATGCAACCCTTTCCAGAACTTTGCATTAATGCCCCCGACTGTTCCCAGCCCTTTTACAGATGAGTTACGATTACTCACTCATTTTGGAAAGGCCCAGAAGTCTGACTCTTGAACATGCAGCTCCTATACTCTGATCAAGTTGTCAGCGGCAGGCTACTCCTCCTCGCTCTTACGGCCAGGAGGAATAGCCAAGGTGTGCAGAACTCCAGTTAGTTCTAGAGGCTCAATCACCTTCCTCCCACCAATCAGTGAGTCTTCCTTATGTAAAAGACCGAGGGTTTGTATGTCATGTAGGAGGAGAGGAAATCCCAGTTTTTGAAAGTAAATTGTGTTTTTCCTAACTATACAACCCTGAGGTCCTTTACATTTATGCCCACCTCTTGCCACCCCTCAATCTGAACCTGGGGCTTTCGAAAGGCTAAGCGGAGTGTTTACATCTGGGCAGGCGGGCCTACCTGCCTACCAGACGGTAGTTACTGCCTAACCACCTTGTTCAAGAATGTAATGGCCGTAATTCCAGCCTACGCTGAAAGTAATAACTTATGTAAAGGATCTCAAGTTTGTATAGTTAGGAAATATACAATTTACTTTAAAAAGTTGTGATTTTAAGAAAATGCTTTCGTCTTTGTCAGATGAAAAAGAATGGGAACATTATGGAAAATTCACATTCTTCAGTCTATCTTGAAAAAGGTGGTATGTATATTCATGCAGTAATCGAAAGAGGTAAAAAAGCTGATGTTGTTCAAAGTGCAGTAACCTCCCTACCTGTATTTTCTCGTCATCTGATTACTGTCATTATCACTCATCCAGCATAGGCCTAGTCCTGACTCCTGACCCAACAGTTCTGTGACATTTACATTACTTTTTTGATACATAATGCTAATCATTAATATTGAATTACAGTGAAGTCTGTTCACAGGTGATTAACTGATTGAAGAGACTAATGTTACTTTTTTTTCAAAAATCTGAGAGAAAATAAAACTCTTAATTAAAAGACTAGCAATCCAGTTGCCTAATGCATTTCATCAACCCCCTCCCGCCCTTATGCCCGACCTTTTCTTTCGTTTCCCAAAATATTTGCATAAACTCGTATATAGGCGTACATATGCAATTCACAATAAATCTACAGAAGTATTTATTGATCCACCGAACGATTTTAAGTAGGAATAGCATGCACCAGCCATCACATTACAGAAATACATTTTGAAAACTTACTTTCACTTAACCTTAAATTTTATTCACTGTCACATTTTCTTGATAGATGAAAACCCTTTGGATGAACAGGACATTTGACGTAACACACGAATTCTTTTTTTAATATGTGACTCCAGTTGCAGATGGTTTTTCATGCTGTTAAGATAATTCATTTGTACATGTAATCAGTTTATTATTATTATTATTATTATTATTATTATTATTATTATTATTATTATTATTATTATTAACAAGAGGCTCTTTTGTTTTCTGAGCAAAGGCATTTTTTGAAAACCAATTGGCCCCTAACCTTGACAAATGAAGTCGCCATCAAATTCGTTTTATAAAATTGTCTTATAAAATTCCCATTTGGTGGTGGTTAGCTTTCGATGACGATTGATATCGAGAATATAATAATATGAATAAAGAAACAAATGAAAACGCGCCTTTTGGTTTTAGGTTATATTGTGTAAGGTTTCTGCGCAAGAGTGTGAGTAGATACTATTCTGAAGATTGGATACGTTCTCCATTCATTTTAACAGGTACAGAATGCCAAGATACTCCTACAGTTATTTTTATTTTGTGACTGGTATGTGAAAATATTTTACTTCTGTGAAGCGAGCCAGAAAGAAAAGTAAAAAATAGAGAAAATGTTCAAGGTGTTAAATCCTGTTCACTCTTACTTGCATCCAGAGACAAGCGTGGTTGTAATTACATTACGAAGCATAAGCTAACTTTAGTTGACAACTTCAGTTGCATTATACTGGAGCGAAGCTTTGTGAACAGAACCTGTCCCGGTCCAGTAATGGAACAGATGACCCTGTCCAGCCACCGGCACATCCAATAGTCTTCAGATCAGATGTTTCGTGGAGGCAGAACGTTGAGTCTATTCGGATCTTATGGTCTGCCAGACAGATGAGGGAAAGGATTATCCAGTCCATCGAGGACCATCTAACTTAAGTCAAATAAATTCCGCTCTCACTATTTGGGGATTGATAAAGGTAACTGCTTTAACCCCGATTGTAGAACGAATTAATAGATCTTTTTTTTAAGCCAAAGGTTTTCAGAACAATGGGGACAAAGTGGAAATCTAGGGTCAATTTGATACTCGTGCGACAGGATCTAATACTGCAAAGGGGAGGCTTCAAAGAACTGCTTTGAGGTTTTCCTCCTGTTACACCTTTCAAACCTTTCACTGTCAATTTCCTTTCAGCGCTGAATGACCTCATAGGTCCCAGTGATTGGCCTTTATCCTAAATTCTATATTCAACTCAGTTCAATCCTTCCGTCGCAGAAAGCTGCATGTACTAATTTCCAAGCCCTTCAACGGAGACCATTCTAACTACGAAGTGGTCTGCTGATGCCAGAGGATATTCAATCAATCAATCAATCTACGAACTGGTCATTGAACGGGATGCAGTAAATAGATTGGTTTTAGTGCTTTCAAGTTATTAGAATTACCTGCATGTCTAGTGAAAAGTAATCAGTAGATTATATGCATATACTATAATCTACTGGATTTGAAGACAGCCTGTCAAGAAAATTCATACACACACACACACACACACCACACACACACACACACACACACATATATATATATATATATATATATATATATATATATATATATATATGTGTGTGTGTGTGTGTGTGTGTGTGTGTGTAAGTGTTTACATAATAAAAATATGGAATGTTAGTCCATATGTATAAAAGACTAAAACTAAAGAGGTCAACCAGATTGCTTGCAGGAATGTGATCAGAACTTACGAGACGCTAAAGATGACTATAAATAAAGTAGGCTATAACATGCCGTCACCTGTAGTCATTCAATTGTTTATAAACTTTTAGTCCAAGCTTCCTGCTTGAGACAAACACCGTGACCTATAGCTCAAGCGGCCTACGTGATTAGTAACTATGTCATCTGATTGTGTGTTCGTATGTAACTATGTCATCTGATTGTATGTTCATATGTCCGAGCTACTGTCTGCTCCTTTATGACTTGTAACCGAGATGTAGAACAAGCAGAATAGAGTTAGCTATCGTCATTAGAAGACCTGTACCTCTTTACCTAAGCTTTATCATGTAGAGAGAATAGAATTAGCCATCATCATTGGCAGAAGCGATCAAGCTATCGTCATTAGAAGACTTGTACAATCATACCTGATCTTCACCATGTAAATTCAGAAGAATATATATATTTTTATACTTCGTGTTTTCTACAAGAACCTCCTCACCGAATCATCATGAGTTTAACACATCGTCGTCATAACCAAGAAGATAATACCGACTTCGTAAGTGATCTACAAACCCCAAGACACTCCAATGAATATGGAAGTGCAATACCAACCGACTTAGCGTAAGATTATCGCAAGTCTAACATTACCTCATAGGGCGCCTTATTATACAAGGCAACAGCCCTAAAAGTGGTGGCAGCGACTGTACGCGCCTAAAAGTGGTGCCAGCGTACCAGAAGAACTCTACAACTTCTCCGAAGAAAAACCAGAATAATGAAGTATCATATAAGAACTCTTCAACGACGACGAAAGCAACAGATTCTTCAAGCAACTTATTATTATCGTTTAGTGAGCGACTTCAGAAAACAACAAGATTCTTCAAGCAACTTAGTATCATTGTTTAGTGAATAACTTCAAGAAACAAAACCGACGTGTCCTTTTCCTACGGCAACGCAAGCTCGTCTCTCATTAGAATCATTCAAGAAAACATCATTAGTGAGCGTTTCCGGCACTTCAAGAAACAAACCGAACGCGTCTGCAGCATCGGATCTTAAAGGGCTCGAATCATCGAAACAACGCGCACGGGGGAAACTCAAGCCAAAAACCAGGTCATCCGCTAAATAGAGGAGGACCAAGGCCGTGTGTCGTTATCGGAACACCGTGACTTCCCACAAAAGCAAGCTAAGTACAATTTTTTATTCATTTGGAGTAACTTTGAGTGTTTCCTTTACAGGTCGAATTTCGTTATTCCTGTGGCTGAAGTTACGAGACATTCTTAATCTTACTTTTTTACAGAAATTATCTACATAATTGAGATTTTGCTACTGCGAGTTTTTATCTTTGAGTGTCTGTTTCCAGAAGTTCTACTGAAATATCATAATCATATATTATGTTAATTTTATCATTTTGGGTGATTATTAATCCCTTACGTAACAAATCATATTAAACAGTGAATATGCGTTTACGCAGTGGACGTCTGTATTTATACAGATGCATGGATAGGGTCGTTAAGCACCGTAGTGATTAGGAAACACACAAAAACAAGTGGAACACCCGTACAAATCTAGATAAATTAGAGGTAACACTATTTCGGGTCAAGACAATAAATGCTCCTTTGCAAAGTCCCGATCGCAGTTTTAGCCTTGAGTTTTTTGAGTTATATAAAATATCGAACCTCAATGACTCAACTTAACTTTAAAAATACGGCTGGATTGCAAGGAATAACATGTCTGTAAAAAACTTTCATCAGGCTAAATGCGCTGACCATGATCCCTCACTATTTCAAATTTTAGCAAAGAATGAAGTAAACAACAGCAAGTACAAACATTTAATATTGAATGCAGTAGAGATAACTTGTCTTAATAGTAATCGCTCAATTCCTAATAGTTCGTCATTCATACGTTAGTTGCTTTATACGTAACCAACAACAGAATGCTAAAAACACACAATACGTTGTCGATGGTAATAAAGAGAAGGATCCTAATTATTACAAAAAGAAATAGGTAAACAGTAGCCCTTTCAGAAACAAACAAATCGTGCTTAAGCACTTGGGTACTGTATCATCCAGTCAAGCGGTCAAGGTTAGTCAAAACTGCCGAAGTGTTCAAAGCAAATTCCACACAATAAGCGACTCTAGCAGAGTGGGGAAAAGCGATGTTGGATCATGCATGCCAATATCTTTTTGAATTAAAAAGGATTTTTCCTATGAATCACACGACAGTATCAAGTAATCAGAGCAGGTTCTAGTAATTTTAATATATATATATATATATATATATATATATATATATATATATATATATATATATATATATATATATATATTTGCTATTCGGACATACTTTCCTTCTTAATACAATTCCTATTGATGTCAATGGCATTATCAGCATTATCTTTTTATTTAGACACTGAATCAGTCTCCAATTCTTTTTCTCTCCAGCCAAACTTCTCAGGAATAAAGAAAAATTATTCATGTTTCTTTCCATGTACTTATTATAGTCGACGGCCCCGTAGGGGGGTAGTGCCGTCAGTGGACCTCGGGCGGTGCACTGTAGGCATTACTTAAGGTTCTTTGCAGCGTGCCTTCGGCTCCTTGCAGCAACCACTTTCTTCCTTTTACTGCACTTCCTTTCATATTCTCTTTCTTCATCTTACTTTCCACCCTTTCCTAACACTTGATTCATAGTGCAACTGCGAGGTTTTCCTTCTGTTACACCTTTCAGACCTTTTACTGTCAATTTCCATTTCAGCGCTGAATGACCTCATAGGTCCCAGTGCTTGGCCTTTGGCCAAAATTCTATATTCAACTCAACTATAGTCGACGGACAGTTTCTTCGCCTATCAGTGACGTCTTCAGGATTAAATTACATATTGATATACTTTTGTTTTTTATGACATGCGGACTTTGCAGCAACCCCTAAAATTTGAAACATGACGTCACTGGGGTGCGGTAGCAAGGCTATTCCTGGCGCCCCATAGGACGCGCCCTGTGCCGCGGCGTACAACAAAAGGGCGTTATTCCCACCCCTGGCCAATAGTCTTGATTTGCTCCATTGTCGGCAGTCGTGTTCAAGGGCGGCATGTCGCTCGAGTCTCCCTTGAGATTCTCACAGATGTCTTGTGATTTCCTTGAAGAAGTGTGGAGGAAGTAGGTGTTCCTTTGTGAGTTTAATGCAGGCCAATGTTGACTTATACTCACAAGATTCTGCTATTTACAATCTGTGGAACCGGCCTTCTCTCTGTATTACTACTATTTAAGTAAAGGAAACCTATCCACACGGAACAAGCACATCCAAGAGGCCACTGACTTGAAATTCCATCTTCCTCAGAACGTCAGTTTCAACCTCCCACCGCTAAAGACCCCTTAGCACTGCAGCAGTAACTGATCATGATACAGAGCCAGTGATTTTTTATCGCCCTGAGGGAGACGCAAACATGCGACATCTGAGTGAGATTCCACGACACTAACCACTAAACCAGCGTATGTATGATCCATGTGCTTTCTAATAATTCTTCCATTCTTCTTTTATTGTCATGGTCGTCTACATAAATTTGCAATATCCTTGGTTGCTTTGGGCTTGCAATCGCCTGCGTAGAGTGGTAGTGGTGCGACCTATGCTGCAATTGCCAAGGGCTTGTCATACCCTTTAGGTCCATTTCAATTTGTATACGACGTCGGTCGACACAAACATCCCTCTGTTGGGTGCGGTGCTATTCTGCATGAAGAGGGTGTTGACTAGGTACGGGCGGCAGTAGACACGAAAGGAAACGCTTTCGTGAGGATTCGTAGGTGTTGCACCGCTGGTAACGATCCTTTTTTCATGATCTTGACCTCTTCCTTAGACTGGCCGCGATATGCGGCCCTGTTAGAATGTTCCCTGGTTGGTGGTGGATGGGGGGGGGGGCCTCGAGCACAGGTACTACTTATCCAACCTTTCATAAGATCGCTGTCGTATCCGTTATTAGTTAGCAACTGCGTTGCAAGTTCGAGCTTCACATGAGTCGTTTTTCACGAGGAGCACAGCGTAATTGCATGTCTCACGGATCTAATGGCGACTGATATGGGTCAGTGCCTTGACGCCCGTGTGGAGTGCCATGACACAAACGAGTCATAAATTACTATAGTAGATTCACATCAACCGTTCATTCGACGTCAAGGCCAGTCCCTTACGAGGCTCCTGATTGGCTGTTGATAAGCCAGTCACAGGGCTGGAAACTCTGTCTCTCTAGAGAGTTCACACAGGTTCTCTCTCTCTCTCTCTCTCTCCCTCTTGGAATGCCATTTAAAAATTTAAATGAATAACCAATAATACAGGAACTAATAATTAAATGTTTTGGTTCCACTTGAAAAAGTAGCTTTTGAATAGAGTACGATTCTATATATGTCCACGCAAGAAAATGTGATAAGTTACGATTTACACTAAGCAGAATGAATCGGTGATAACTCGCCTGTCTCCCGTTGATCGGGTAGTTCAGACATCTTCCATCGTTTACGCTTCCGCTAAAGAAATGCATTTATGCTTCCCAACTACCAATATCACACGTTAGTTTGGATGGTATTGTCGGAGATTCCAGTTGATGACAGAAAAACATTCCTCCCTAACCACAACCCAGTGAATATTGATACATTGGGAAAACTGTCAATATCCGCTTTCCTTTTCCTAAGTCACCCCCAGCGTTCCATTTTCAGTTCAGAATGAGCCAGTAGTGTATTGACAAACGAATCAATGTATGAAATATCACAAGCTTTGTGAAGTATTTTCTCCCCTTACTCGTACCTTGCGTAACATGTTGTGTAGGCAAAAACATGACTCGTTATTTAAAGATTACCTATAACAACCTTTACCCTGAGAATCGGTAGTTGAAAAGTACTTTGTAACCAAGTAACAGAACCATTCTGGTATTATCAGTATAGCGAAAGAGAAAGTTGAGGGCCTCAGAACCACAAGGTGGTAAACGCCACTTTTTAAAAAATGAGTAAATTACCCTCAAAGTCTAACATTCATTACTCTGCTTCTAAGAAAGATATTGATTTAAACTATGTTTCATATGAAAGCCCTACCCTTTATAAATTTTTGGTGAAAATAAAAAAAAAAATTGTGTGGTGCGCTTGTGCGCTAGCATTCAAAATGTACGCCTAACCCCCTCACATTTGTGTATACTTTATTCATTACCAGCATTTAAACCATAATTAAATGTGTAAAAGGATAATAAAGTGTTATTATATTCGTGCTATAACAGCAATAGATGTAATAATAATAATAATAATAATAATAATAATAATAATAATAATAATAATAATATAATAATAATACTAATAATAATAATAATAATAATAACAACAATGGATGGAGCCAGATACAGAGAGAACAAGGATCCCCTCCATGAAAGCCTACAACACCAAGAAATTAAGGGAGAAAACAAGTGAGGTCAATGAAATAATGGGCCTAATACACACCACCAGTATCACAGAAACAAATAACTTGACATATGCAGGAGCAAGATTAGTAGCAGAACTGATGGGGATTCGAACACCAACACCACCGTCACAACCCAACAGAAACCAAAACAGCAACCTCCTTGGAAAAGGCGCCTGGAAAAGCAAATCATGGTGATGAGATCTGACTTGAGTAAAACTGAAAGAGATGGCAGAAAAAAGGCTAAGAAGCAAGAAAACAAGGGAGGAACTCACCAGAAATACAAAGTACAAGAGAGGGACTAAACAACACAATAGAAGATGTAAAACAGAGGCTTAAGGCCAAAGCACACAAGATCCAACGGTACATGAAACAGGAATAAGGGATACCAACAGAACAAACTATTCGGAACCAACCAGAAAAGACTATACAGCCAACTAAGAGGGGAAGACAACCACCCAGAAATTCCTGAAGCCGAACCAAGTAAGAGACTCTGGGAAAACATATGGAGCAATCCAGTATCACACAACAAACATGCAACATGGCTCCAGGAAGTCAAGGAAGAAGAAACAGGGAGAATAAAACAAAGATTCACAGACATCACGACAGACACAGTCAGACACCAACTAAAGAAAATGCCAAACTGGAAAGCCCCAGGTCCCCGATGAAGTCCATGGATACTGGCTCAAAAACTTCAAGGCCCTACACCCACGAATAGCAGAACAACTCCAGCATTGTATCTCAAATCACCAAGCACCCAAATGGATGACCACAGGAAGAACATCCTTAGTACAAAAAGACAAGAGTAAGGGAAATATAGCCAGTAACTACAGGCCTATCACCTGCCTACCAATAATGTGGAAGTTACTAACAGGTATCATCAGTGAAAGGCTATACAACTACCTAGAGGAGACAAAACACCATCCCCCACCAACAGAAAGGCTGCAGAAGGAAGTGTAGGGGCACAAAAAAAGACCAGCTCCTGATAGACAAAATGGTAATGAAGAACACTAGGAGAAGGAAAACCAACCTAAAGCATGGCATGGATAGACTATAAGAAAGCCTTCGACATGATACCACACACATGGCTAATAGAATGCCTGAAAATATATGGGGCAGAGGAAAATACCATCAGCTTCTCAAATACAATGCGCAACTGGAATACAATACTTACAAGCTCTGGAATAAGACTAGCAGAGGTCAATATCAGGAGAGGGATCTTCCAGGGCGACTCACTATCCCACTACTCTTCGTAGTAGCCATGATCCCATGACAAAAAGTACTAACAGAAGATGGATGCAGGGTACCAACTCAAGAAAAGAGGCAACAAAATCAACCATCTGATGTTCATGGACGACATCAAGCTGTATGGTAAGAGCATCAAGGAAATAGATACCCTAATCCAGACTGTAAGGATTGTATCTGGGGACATCAGGATGGAGTTTGGAATAGAAAAATGCGCCTTAGTCAACATACAAAAAGGCAAAGTAAAACTGAAGGGATAAAGCTACCAGATGGGAGCAACATCAAACACATAGATGAGACAGGATACAAATACCTGGGAATAATGGAAGGAGGGGATATAAAACACCAAGAGATGAAGGACACGATCAGGAAAGAATATATGCAGAGACTCAAGGCGATACTCAAGTCAAAACTCAACGCCGGAAATATGATAAAAGCCATAAACACATGGGCAGTGCCAATAATCAGATACAGCGCAGGAATAGTGGAATGGACGAAGGCAGAACTCCGCAGCATAGATCAGAAAACCAGGAAACATATGACACTACACAAAGCACTACACCCAAGAGCAAATACGGACAGACTATACATAACACGAAAGGAAGGAGGGAGAGGACTACTAAGTATAGAGGACTGCGTCAACATTGAGAACAGAGCACTGGGGCAATATCTGAAAACCAGTGAAGACGAGTGGCTAAAGAGTGCATGGGAAGAAGGACTAATAAAAGTAGACGAAGACCAGAAATATACAGAGACAGGAGAAAGACAGAAAGAACAGAGGACTGGCACAACAAACCAATGCACGGACAATACATGAGACAGACTAAAGAACTAGCCAGCGATGACAATTGGCAATGGCTACAGAGGGGAGAGCTAAAGAAGGAAACTGAAGGAATGATAACAGCGGCACAAGATCAGGCCTTAAGAACCAGATATGTTCAAAGTACGATAGACGGAAATAACATCTCTCCCATATGTAGGAAGTGCAATACGAAAAATGAAACCATAAACCACATAGCAAGTGAATGCCCGGCACTTGCACAGAACCAGTACAAAAAGAGGCATGATTCAGTGGCAAAAGCCCTCCACTGGAGCCTGTGCAAGAAACATCAGCTACCTTGTAGTAATAAGTGGTACGAGCACCAACCTGAAGGAGTGATAGAAAACGATCAGGCAAAGATCCTCTGGGACTATGGTATCAGAACGGATAGGGTGATACGTGCAAACAGATCAGATTGACAAAGTCAAGAAGAAAGTATCACTCATTGATGTCGCAACACCATGGGACACCAGAGTTGAAGAGAAAGAGAGGGAAAAAATGGATAAGTATCAAGATCTGAAAATAGAAATAAGAAGGATATGGGATATGCCAGTGGAAATCGTACCCATAATCATAGGAGCACTAGGCACGATCCCAAGATCCCTGAAAAGGAATCTAGAAAAACTAGAGGCTGAAGTAGCTCCAGGACTCATGCAGAAGAGTGTGATCCTAGAAACGGCACACATAGTAAGAAAAGTGATGGACTCCTAAGGAGGCAGGATGCAACCCGGAACCCCACACTATAAATACCACCCAGTCGAATTGGAGGACTGTGATAGAGCAAAAAAAAAAAAAAAAAAAAAAAAAACAATAATAATAATAATATTGATAATATTAAAATGATAATAAAATGTGTACTCACCATGGAAATACTTTCGTGGTATAACAATCATGGATGTTATACTGATGATGATGATGATGATGATGATGATAATAATAATAACAATAATAATAATAATAATAATAATAGGAGTATTGATAATAATATTATTAATGAAAATAGCAAATAATAATGATAATACGGTAATATTAGTAATAATGATGTTGACCATGATAACATTCCATCATCATAATGTTTAGCCCTTAAAATAATCATCACCAATATCATAATAATAATCAAACACAAAAAATTATAGAAAAATAACACTATTACACTCGCTACTACTTCTCTAAGAAAAGCAAATATTTTAATCTGTACTCACCATGAAAATACTGTACATCCGCTAAAGAACTTGAAAATAAGGGGAGGTGGAGAATGTAAACAATAGCGGAGACTGTAAACTGTGCGCTGATTGGCCGACACTCACGGGCGCCTTATGGGGAAAAATGCTGATTGGCTTAGAACTGACTACCCGCTTAGTGACGCGCGCTCTCATTGGCTCACTCTTTGCTGTGCACATGCTTCCTTGTGGTTCTAACTGAGCTCTTATGAGGCTGTAACCTCCGCGCGACGCAACATTCATTCATGTAGACAGAATCGCTAATTCCTACTGCTCAAGTGGGGATTTCGACCTTTTTGAAACTCCTGAATAGCATAGAAATGCAACAAATAGACAGAGGAAACGTTGCCAAATCTACTGGTACTCCTAACTCAATATTGGTGGGGGTGGCGTTTACAACTCTGTGGTTCTGAGGCCCTCAGTTAAATATCTTTATGTTTATTAGTTGAAATCATTAATCTCACCTGGAAACAGATAAACATCATCCCTTGTTTTTATTTGAAAATACCCGATGCACAGCAGTCACTTATTCCTATAACTCCAATGTTACAATTAAGAATTCTTCTGTAGCCATGTTCATCAATTCGCCTGAATAAACACTAATGAACAACCACACTTCATAATTAAAGTATAAAAAGCAGGACAGCAGTATTCCTGTTTTTAAAGTTTACCGGTCATGTCAAACACTAATAATTTTGAGCCATTCCTTCTAATATACATAGAGCATATGAAAGTGGATTTAGTTTTAAACCTTACAAAAACTCATCAGACTTCTTAAGTTAACAAAGAGGCCGAAGAATATGCTTTGTATGTTTAGCTTCGGCACAAAAGTCATGGTTACCATTATCCCAGTCCTTAGCATTTCTGTTCTGTTGCTTGTGGGTCATCTTTCATTTAGATATTCAGTCACGAGGCCTCTCCCTCTTCAACTGACGATGGAATAGCTGGTGGCATTTTCCGATACGTTTTCTCTCTCTCCCGCGTTGTGGCGACGGATAATAATGCTTTGTGAGGAGCGTTGTGGCTTTGCAAAAGCACTATGACGATGAAAATCTAATCATGGTTCGTTTTTTAGTTTTCTGTCAAAGAAAACGGTTGAGATACTTATTTGTCTGTCCGTCCGCACTTTTTCTGTCCGCCCTCAAATCTTAAAAACCACTGAGGCTAGAGGGCTGCAAATTGATATGTTGATCATCCCCCTCCAATCATCAAACATAACAAAATTTCAGCTCTGTAGCGTCAGTAGTTTTTATCTAATTTAAGGATAAAGTTTGCCATGGTCATGCATCTAGCAACGCTATAGCACAGACCACCACCGGGCTGTGGCTGAATGTTTCATGGGCCGCGGATCATACCATAACCACCGAAAGATAGATCCATATTTTCGGCGGCCTTGATTATACGATGTACAAAGAACTCGATTACTGCGACGCATTTTTAACTATTTTTCTTGGTGGGAGAGGGGCCTTACATGGTTGGTTGGTGCTGCATATTAAAAGCTTAAAAACGTGAACACCCGCTCGACCTTCCTGCAGGTAATTCCCCCACCAATTTCCTCGCCTCTTGTCGCCCCGTAGTTTAACCGTGGCCACGGTTTGTATTGGCCCTGAACTCTCCCAAATTCCTTGGAATCCGAAAGTGGATCTTCACCCTCCATCGCGGAAAGACAGATAGATTGTGATGCAGAGGTCATCACTCCAGTGAGGAGGCTTTCTCTGAGCTAAGCCGATTAAGGTCCAGCCTTTGTTAAGCCACATCTTCAACGCAAATGGAGAACAGGCGTACAATGGATCATAGAATTCTCGTTCCTTTTCCTTTTCCGTATTTCAGTGTCCACCCCTGATTTAAAAACGAAACTGTTAATAATCTGTAACTCGAATATGATTGAATTTTCGTTTTTTGGTAATATTCAAAGGAAGGAGTCGGGTAGCCGACGTAAAGTTTGTATAACCTGATATATGGCTCTGAAAAGCCTGAAAAAAAAAATAAATAAAAAGAATTAGTCATATTTAAGATGCAGGTTATTAATATTTTTGTTTTAAATTAACGGATGGAAACTGGAATAACGTGAAATATTGGTGGGTTAAGATCCCCTCCTCGACAATTACCTCCGAGGACATTTGCCTCCAAGGACAATTACCCACGGGGGGAATTGCCCCTGGGGGTTAACTGTCCTAGACATGTCTTGTATCATTCCGGTGGAATGTGTCCATTTGGAAAGAAATGATTAACATCGTATGTGTCAGCTTTATTGTATCCAAATTTTTCTCGACTCGGCACAATGATTTCATATAATATATATTCTTGTAAAATTATCTTCAAATGTTGGCAATTTATCTTCGATGCTTTTTTGAAATTAGTTGATTTCTCGATGAATTTGTTTGGCACAACAGAAGTATAGCTTACAACTGCATTGCACCTAGACGGCTGTGTTCCATTTTTCTAGTTACAGAAAAATCAAAGTCTAAGAGATATTTTTGAGTGGAAACTAAAGAACGAGTGACAAGGAATGTATGATATTGGGAATTACATTAATTTAAAACTGCAAAAAATAAATAAATAAATAAATAAAACCTTTAACGATTGGTTCTCAATGCCCTCCGGTGTAATATGATAATTCTCTTGCCCGAGATGTGTCCTTGGGCACATAATTAATTATGTCGCGTTACAGAAGAGGGTTAAACTATCGAACCCTGAATTCTCTAACATGCGAGACCTTGTATATAAGTGTAAGCATAAAATGAAATATGATGATTTGATGTATAGGGTAAAGCCTCGAACGACCTACTTTTTAAAACAATTCTTGAATTATTATTTATCATAGCTTGTTTCGCAGTTAAACTCCCGGTCCTCTGGCACGCCTCTACACCTGTGGTGAGTGTTCCTGGAACCCCAAGGTGTCCTTCGTTGTCACTCGACTGTCT